>NW_027094078.1:1800000-2080227 GCF_022702325.1 Drepanopeziza brunnea f. sp. 'multigermtubi' | reverse complement strand
AACCCTAACCCTAACCCTAACCCTAACCCTAACCCTAACCCTAACCCTAACCCTAACCCTAACCCTAACCCTAACCCTAACCCTAACCCTAACCCTAACTCCTACTCTTCTTGATTTCAATCTGCCTTCCAGCTACTCCCTAACCCTAACCCTAACCCTAACCCTAACCCTAAACCCTAACCCTAAACCCTAACCCTAACCCTAACCCTGAAGCTTAAAGAGGATACGGATACCCACATGAGCAATTATGGGGCAAACGATATCACTCGCGTAGTTGAGCTCGCGGTTGCCAAGGCCTTGAACAAGTCTAGTAAAGCTAAAAGCGCACCTCCGAAAGGTAAGTCCTTTAGTCTCCGCACTAAGGTCTTAACTAATTCAAGAGATAAGTGCCAAAAAGTCCAACCCCAAGCCGAACAAGGCCAAGGGTGGCCCCAAACCAAAGAAACCCCAACCAAACTCAAGGAAAGGAAGAAAAGGAAATAAGAGTGAGAAAAAGAAACCAAAAAAGAATTAGCGAGATTAAATAATCAGCTAGCTTTTCAATCAAAACAATTTCGGTTAAATGATTTGTCTTCTTACTTTCGCACGTAGTTTAAAAAACCCGTAAATATTAAAGCCCAATAGTTACTACCTTATAGTAAACTTAAATATCTTGATAGTATTTCAAGTACTCAATCAAATATATTTCAAAGGCTTAACGTATTTCTCTTAAAAAATATACGGCAAACGCTATCATTAAACGAGAAATTTATTTTACACGATAAAATAAGACTACAACTGGTACGCGAAGCTTAGCTAAAGCTCTAACGATTTATTAGAACTAAATTCTACTTTAAAAATCGACTAGTAAACCTAAGTTATATACCTCAGTTCTATATCAAGCAAAACGATTAAGATCTACCTAAAGCTTTTGATGAATTAAAAAGTGGATTAATAAAAATCAAACATGCACTATATAAACAGATCAATGCTTTGCCGAAGTTAACTCTACGCTATAACCTTAATTTGCGAGATTTAAAGCAGTATTTAACCGAAAAGAATTACTTCGTTAAAATAATTAATAAAAATCTAAGCTTAAGCGTTATTTCGCTTGATTAATATAAAGAACAAGTTGCAATCCACATAAGTAATACGAAAGCGTATACTTTATTAGATTTCATACTTATATTACTTAATAAACAGCTAAAGGAAATCTATAAATCCCTTTACTTGCTTGCTTCTATTAAAAAGTATATTCGCGCTAGCACGAATGATTTGCTTACGTTCTATGTAATACTTAAAGTACACAAGCACCCGTAAGCCTTTAAACTAATCATCTTAAGCTATAGCTAGATAACGTCGCGAGTAGCGGAAGTAATAGATTACGCTTTACAACTAGAACTTCTTAACTTTCTAAGCGTTTTGACTTCGACATAAGATTTCTTAATAAAGATTAAAAAGGTCGATTCTTTCGACGGGTGTTAGATTGTAACGAGTGACGTTACAGCTATGTATACTAATATAAACCTTTTTCAAGCTATCGATTCGATTAAAATAATAATCGAACGAGCGTCGAAAGGAATTCGAAAGAGTGATTTAACGAAGATAATAGAATTCGTCTTATTAAATAACTTCTTTAAATGCTAAGATAAGATCTATTAATAACGCAATAGTTTAGCTATAAGCGTCGCTTGCGCTTCGATTTTAACAAACCTTTATTGCGGATTGTACGAAAAAGGTCGTTTTAAATATCGCAACAATAAGATTAAATTCTACGGTCGCTTTATTAACGATGTCTATCTTATTTATAAAAGTATAAAAAGCGAGCTGAACACTTGGTTAAGCGAATGAAAGCTATTAAGCTTAGATATTACGTAAGAATATTCTAAACATTCAGTTCACTTTTTAAACGTTAAGCTATTAATCGTAAAAGATCGATTAGTTATAAGAATCTACGAAAAAGCACTTAATCATCATATGTATATTCCCTTTTCTAGTGCTCACTCTTTTGCAACCAAAAGAGCTTTCGTTAAGGCCGAGCGAGTGAGATATAATACAATTTGCACGCGACTTAAAAAAGCGAAAGCGTGCGAACGCAAATTGTATTTAAATCTTTTAAGACGAAGTTATCTTTAAAAGATACTGAATGAATAATTTAGCGAGACCTTTAAAATGATCGAGCGGCTTATCTTTAAGCTAATACTCTTTTCCGAGTATAATCTAATATAAGAATATATACGTATTAGTCCGTTAAAAGACATCTTGCGAAAAATGTTTATCGAGGATTTCGATGATTTAAATAACATCGTAACTTCGCTAAAGCGAAGGAGAAGTCTATACGACTCTTTCAATCTCTATAATTTAACGCTATTAAATGCGTATAAGCCGAAAAAAAGAATATAATACTCGAAACGCCGTATTCTTAGCGATTTCTTTTATTATTGAACTTTAGTTTAGACCTTTAAAAAGAAGTACGAGAGCTGTCTACTCTTATTAAAAGCGAAGCGCGTTTATATACTACTTAAGTAATAAGCGGCTCGACGCTCGTAGCGCTGAAAAGCGTTAATGCGATGACGTCGGTGACGAATAGCGAAGGTAGTAATAACGCCTTCGCTAACTAATAGACGCCGGCTATATTATATTTTAATAGATTCCAATACGATCTATCGAGATAAGAATATAAGATAAGAACAAAAAAGGTTAAAAGGCTTTAAGAAAGTGAAAAGTTCAAACCTTTTTCTCACCTTAACCTTTAACCTTAAACCTAACCTAACCCTGATCTTAACCAGAACCTTAACCCGGACCTTGGTTTAAGCTTACCTTACTACATTAATCAGCCTTAGAAACTTCACGTAATCATTGCTTACGGAGACTACCTTAAGAAAAAAGGACTTACGAGAAAGCGAATACCTTTCGAAGTATTTGCGAGACTTCTTCGGAGACCCTCGGAAAAAACCTATTTTAAAAGGTCCCGTTAGCACTATTAAGCAGAACCGTAAAGTCACTTAATACAAAAGGAAAACTAACTTAAGAAAAAAAGTAAAGCTTACGATAAAAACGGCGCAATACCTTCGATAAAAAGAATAAGAAGCGATAATCAAGAATCTCGCCTTTTGCATACTGCTATAGTATACAATAGAAAAGGATATCGGGTCATATATATAAACCGTAGACTTAATAGCATCGCGTATATACTTTCGCTTATCGTATCCGGCTACGCCGCAAGGTTTACTCGGAACGTTAAAGTTAAAGTTTTGCACTTTACTAATTAAGTGCACAGCTTACTTTAGCGAAGTATTTAATAAACTTTATACACGCATATATGCGCGCATGCGCGCATATATGCACGCTTATCGTCGTATTAAATATACGAAACCTTAAAAAGCCGCGCGTTTAGTTTAAGTTTGCGCGATTAATATAACTCGAATCCTTCGATATTAATACACTTGCATAAATCTTTTAGATCGAAGACTAAGGTTTACGAGTAAGCAAAAGTATTGATTGTATGACTTACTCGGCTTATACCGAGCTTACGCCGAAGCTTAAGTATATAATACTTAGCCGCCGTACGAGTCTTTAAAAAGCTAAGCGAAACAGTTTGATTCTTTACAACTGATTATCGGACTCTTACTCTTCTTGATTTCAATTTGCTTTTTAGTTACTTTTTAACCTTAACCCTTTATTAATTGTTTACACTCAATCTAATTATGCTTTCTACCGTTGTCTTTATCTAAGCACTTACCGTTAAATACAACGCCGATAACGTGGCGGTTGCGGGCTCTATCGACGAGCTTGCAGCTTGCGTTCTCCGCCTTTTTTAAGCCCACTTTCGCTTGATCTTTAAAAAGTGGTTCGATATCGGCGTGAAAGTCTTATACTGCTCTTACGCTATTAGTTCGCTTAAAGAACACCTTTCTATTTACACCTTTCCTCTTTCTATTCAAAGTGCGCTAAAAGTGCTAGCAGTTCAAGTGTTTAAAAAGTTTAAAAAAACAGATTCGTAAAACGCATAAAAAGCAAGTCTTATTACCGCCACTTTTAAATACCGTCTTAAAGTATATAAAGAGTATATCGCGGTTAAGGAACAAGAGCTTAAGCATCTCGAATCTTTAGCCGACGATAAAGCAGCTAAGACTGCAAAAGAACTTACGATTAAGAAGGTCATCGAATCACTCGGCCTTTTTTTTTCAAGTACGGCAAACAAATCGAACGATTATCTTAAAAATAAGACTCGTACGTACTCGCAACTAAGTGTGACTTGGCTCCGAAAGTCTTTTAGCTTCGGACTGATAAAACATTAAAATGAGCTTGCCGTAAAGCTAAGTAAGCTGAAGCTTAAAAAGGATACGGATACTTATATAAGCAATTATAAAGCAAACGATATCACTCGCGTAGTTAAGCTCGCGGTTGCTAAGGCTTTAAACAAGTCTAGTAAAGCGAAAAGCGCACTTCCGAAAGGTAAGTCCTTTAGTCTTCGCATTAAGGTCTTAACTAATTCAAGAGATAAGTGCTAAAAAGTCTAACCTTAAGCCGAACAAAGCTAAAGGTAGCTTTAAACTAAAGAAACCTTAATTAAACTCAAAGAAGAGAAGAAAAAGAAATAAAAGTAGAAAGAAAAAACTAAAGAAGAATTAACGGGATTAGATAATCAGCTAGCTTCTTAATTAAAACAATTTCGGTTAAATGATTTGTCTTTTTACTTTCGCACGTAGTTTAAAAAACCCGTAGATATTAAAGCTTAATAGTTACTACTTTATAATAAACTTGAATATCTTAATAGTATTTCAAGTATTCAATCAGATATATTTCAAAAGCTTAACGTATTTCTTTTAGAAAATATATAGCAAACGCTATTATTAAACGAGAAATTTATTTTATACGATAAAATGAGATCATGACTAGTACGCGAAGCTTGGCTAAAGCTCTAACGATCTATTAAAATTAAATTCTATTTTAAAGATCGATTAGTAAACCTAAGTTATATACTTTAATTCTATATCAAGCAAGACGATTAAGATCTATCTAAAGCTTCTAATGAATTAAAAAGTAGATTAATAGAAATCAAATATGCATTATATAAACAGATCAATGCTTTGCTGAAGTTAACTCTACGCTATAACTTTAATTTGCGAGATTTAAAGCAGTATTTAACCGAAAAGAATTACTTCGTTAAAATAACTGATAAAAATCTAAGCTTAAGCGTTATTTCGCTTGATTAGTATAAAGAACAAGTTGCAATCCATATAAGTAATACGAAAGCGTATACTCTACTAGATTTTATACTTATATTACTTAGTAAACAGCTAAAGGAAATCTATGAATCCTTTTACTTGCTTGCTTCTATTAAAAAGTATATTCGCGCTAGCACGAATAATTTGCCTACGTTTTATGTGATACTTAAGGTACACAAGTACTCGTAGGCCTCTAGACTAATTATCCCAAGCTATAATTAGATAACGTCGCGGGTAACGGAAGTAATAGATTACGCTTTATAACTAAAACTTCTTAACTTTCTAAGCGTTTTAACTTCGACACAAGATTTCTTAATAAAGATTAAAAAGGTCGATTCTTTCGACGGGTGCTAGATTGTAACGGGTGACGTTACAGCTATGTATACTAATATAGACTTTTTTCAAGCTATCGATTCGATTAAAATAATAATCGGACGAGCGTCGAAAGGAATTCGGAAGAATGATTTGACGAAGATAATAGAATTCGTCTTATTAAATAACTTCTTTAAATGCTAAGATAAAATCTACTAATAACGCAATGGTTTAGCTATAAGCGTCGCTTGCGCCCCGATTTTAGCAAACCTTTATTGCGGATTGTACGAAAAAAGTCGTTTTAAATATCGCAACAATAAAATTAAATTCTACGGTCGCTTTATTAACGATGTCTGTCTTATTTATAAAGGCACAAAAAGCGAGCTGAACACCTGGTTAAGCGAATAAAAGCTACTAAGCTTAGATATTACGTAAGAATATTCTAAACATTCAGCTTACTTTTTAAACGTTAAGCTATTAATCGTAAAAGATCGATTAGTTACGAGAATCTACGAGAAAGCACTTAATCGTTATATATATATTCCCTTTTCTAGTGCTCACCTTCTTGCAACCAAAAGAGCCTTCGTTAAAGCCGAGCGAATGAGATATAATACAATTTGCACGCGACCTAAAGAAGCGAAAGCGTGCGAACGCAAATTATATTTGAATCTTTTAAGACGAAGTTATTTTTAAAAGATACTGAATGAATAGTTTAGCGAGACTTTTAAAGTGATCGAGCGGCTTATCTTTAAGCTAATACTCTTTTCCGAGTATAATCCAATATAAAAATATATACGTATTAATCCGTTAAAAAACATCTTGCGAAAAATATTTATCGAAGATTTCGATGATTTAAATAACATCGTAACCTCGCTAAAGCAAAAGAGAAGTCTATACGACTCTTTTAATCTTTATAATTTAACGCTATTAAATGCGTATAAGCCGAAAGAAGGAATATAATACTCGAAACGCCGTATTCTTAACGATTTCTTTTATTATTAAACTTTAGTTTAGACCTTTAAAAAGAGGTACGAAAGCTGTCTACTCTTGTTAAAAGCGAAGCGCGTTTGTATACTACTTAAGTAACAAGCGGCTCGACGTTCGTAGCGTTGAAAAGCGTTGGTGCGGTGACGTCGATGACGAATAGCGAAGATAGTGATAACGCCCTCGCTAACTAATAGACGCCGGTTATATTATATTTTAATAGATTTTAATACGATCTATCGAGACAAGAATACAAGATAAGAACAAAAAAGGTTAAAAGGCTTTAAGAAAGTAAGAAGTTTAAACTTTTTCTTTACTTTAACTTTTAACCTTAAACTTAACTTAACCTTGACTTTAATCAGAACCTTAACCCGGACCTTGATCTGAGCTTACTTTATTATATTAGTCAGCCTTAGAAACTTCACGTAGTTATTGCTTACGGAGACTACTTTAAAAGAAAGGGACTTACGAAAAAGCGAATACCTTTCGGAGTATTTGCGAGACTTCTTCGGAGACTTTCGAAAAGAACTTATTTTAAAAGGTCCCGTTAACACTATCAAGCAGAACCGTAGAGTCACTTAATACAAAAGGAAAACTGACTTAAGAAAAGAAGTAGAGCTTACGATAAAAACGGCGCAATACTTTCGATAAAAAAAATGAGAAGCGACAATCAAGAATCTCGCCTTTTGCATACTGCTATAGTATACAATAGAAAAGGATATCGGGTCATATATATAAACCGTAGACTTAATAGCATCGCGTATATACTTTCGCTTATCGTATCCGGCTACGCTGCAAAGTTTACTTAAAACGTTAAAGTTAAAGTTTTGCACTTTGCTAATTAAGTGCACAGCTTACTTTGGCGAAGTATTTAATAGACTTTATGCACGCATATATGCGCGCATGCGCGCATATATACACGCTTATCGTCGTATTAAATATACGAAACCTTAGAAAGCCGCGCGTTTAGTTTAAGTTTACGCGATTAATATAACTCGAATCCTTCGATATTAATACACTTGCATAAATCCTTTAGATCGAGGACTAAGGTTTACGAGTGAGCAAAGGTATTGATTATATGACTTACTCGGCTTATACCGAGCTTACGCCGAAGCTTAAATATATAATACTTAGCCGCCGTACGAGTCTTTAAAAAGCTAAGCGAAACAGTTTGATTCTTTGCAATTGACTATCGGACTTTTACTTTTTTTAATTTCAATCTGCTTTTTAGCTACTCTTTAACCTTAACCTTTTATTGATTGTTTACACTTAATCTAATTATGCTTTTTACCGTTGTCTTTATTTAAGCACTTACCGCTAAATACAACGCCGATAACGTAACGGTTGCGAGCTCTATCGACGAGCTTGCAGCTTGCGTTCCTCGCCCTTTTCAAGCCTACTTTCGCTTAATCTTTAAAAAGTAGTTCGATATCGGCGTGAAAGTCTTACACTGCTCTTACGCTATTAGTTCGCTTAAAGAACACTTCTTTATCTATACCCTTTCTCTTTCTATTCAAAGTGCGCTAAAAGTGCTAGCAATTCAAGTGTTTAAAGAGTTTAAAAGAACAGACTCGTAAAACGTATAAGAAGCAAGTCTTATTACCGCCACTTTTAAATACCGTTTTAAAGTATATAAAAAATGTATCGCGGTCAAAGAATAAAAGCTCAAGCATCTCGAATCTTTAGCCGACGATAAAACAGCTAAGACTGCAAAAGAACTTACGATTAAGAAAGTCACCGAATCACTCGGCTCTTCTTTTTCAAGTACGGCAAACAAATCGAACGATTATTTTAAAGATAAGACTCGTACGTGCTCGCAATTAAATGTGACTTGGCTCCGAAGGTCTTTTAGCCTCGAACTAATAAAACATCAAAATGAGCTTGCCGTAAAGCTGAGTAAGCTAAAGCTTAAAGAGGATACGAATACTTATATAAGCAATTATAAGGCAAACGATATCACTCGCGTAATTGAGCTCGCGGTTGCTAAAGCCTTGAACAAGTTTAGTAAAGCGAAAAGCGCACTTCCGAAAAGTAAGTCCTTTAATCTCCGCATTAAAGTCTTAACTAATTCAAGAGATAAGTGCTAAAAAGTCTAACCCTAAGCCGAACAAGGCCAAAGGTAGCCTTAAACCAAAGAAACCTTAACTAAACTTAAAGAAAAAAAGAAAAGGAAATAAAAGTAAGAAAAAGAAACCAAAAAAAAATTAGCGAGATTAAATAATCAGCTAGCTTCTTAATTAAAATAATTTCGGTTAAATGATTTGTCTTCTTATCTTCGCACGTAGTTTAAAAAACCCGTAGATATTAAAGCTTAATGATTACTACTTTATAATAAACTTAAATATTTTAATAGTATTTTAAGTACTTAATTAAATATATTTCAAAGGCTTAACGTATTTCTCTTAGAAAATATACGGCAAACGCTATTACTAAACGAGAAATTTATTTTACACGATAAAATAAGACCACAACTAGTACGCGAAGCTTAACTAAAGCTTTAACGATCTATTAGAATTAAATTTTACTTTAAAGATCGATTAATAAACTTAAGTTATATACCTCAGTTCTATATTAAGCAAGACGATTAAGATCTATTTAAAGCTTCTGATAAATTAAAGAGTGGATTAATAGAAATCAAACATACACTATATAAACAGATCAATGCTTTGCCGAAGTTAACTTTACGCTATAACTTTAATTTGCGAGATTTAAAGCAGTATTTAACCGAAAAGAATTACTTCGTTAAAATAATTAATAAAAATCTAAGCTTAAGCGTTATTTCGCTTGATTAATATAAAGAACAAATTGCAATCCATATAAGTAATACGAAAGCGTATACTTTACTAGATTTCATACTTATATCACTTAGTAAACAGCTAAAAGAAATCTATGAATCCTTTTACTTGCTTGTTTTTATTAAAAAGTATATTCGCGCTAGCACGAATGATTTGCTTACGTTCTATGTGATACTTAAAGTACACAAGCACTCGTAAGCCTTTAGACTAATCATCTTAAGCTATAGCTAGATAACGTCGCAAGTAGCGGAAGTAATAGATTACGCTTTATAACTAAAACTTCTTAACTTTCTAAGCGTTTTAACTTCGACATAAGATTTCTTAACAAAGATTAAAAAGGTCGATTCTTTCGACGAGTGCTAGATTGTAACGAGTGACGTTACAACTATATATACTAATATAAACCCTTTTCGAGCTATCGATTCGATTAAAACAATAATCGGACGAGCGTCGAAAAGAATTCGAAAGAGTGATTTAACGAAAATGATAGAATTCGTTTTATTAAATAACTTCTTTAAATATTAAAATAAGATCTATTAACAACGCAGTAGTTTAGCTATAAGCGTCGCTTGCGCCTCGATTTTAATAAACCTTTATTACGGATTATACGAAAAAGGTCGTTTTAAATATCGCAACAATAAAATTAAATTTTACGGTCGCTTTATTAACGATGTCTGTCTTATCTATAAAAGCATAGAAAGCGAGCTGAACACTTAGTTAAGCGAATGGAAGCTATTAAGCTTAGATATTACGTAAGAATATTCTAAACATTCAGCTCACTTTCTAAACGTTAAGCTATTAATCGTAAAAGATCGATTAGTTACGAGAATCTACGAGAAAGCACTTAATCGTTATATGTATATTCCTTTCTTTAGTGCTCACTTTTTTGCAACCAAGAGAGCCTTCGTTAAGGCCGAGCGAATAAGATATAATACAATTTGTACGCGACTTAAAAAAGCGAAAGCGTGCGAACGCAAATTGTATTTGAATCTTTTAAAACGAAGTTATCTTTAAAAGATGCTGAATGAATAGTTTAGCGAGACTTTTAAAGTGATCGAACGGCTTATCTTTAAGCTAATATTCTTTTTCGAGTATAATTTAATATAAGAATATATACGTATTAGTCCGTTAAAAGATATCTTACGAAAAATGTCTATTAAAGATTTCGATGATTTAAATAATATCGTAACCTCGCTAAAGCGAGAGAGAAGTCTATACGACTCTTTCAATCTTTATAATTTAACGCTATTAAATGCGTATGAGCCGAAAGAAAGAATATAATACTCGAAACGCCGTATTCTTAACGATTTCTTTTATTATTAAACTTCAGTTTAGACCTTTAAAAAGAAGTACGAGAGCTATTTACTTTTATTAAAAGCGAAGCGCGTTTGTATACTACTTAAGTAATAAGCGGCTCGACGCTCGTAGCGCTGAAAAGCGTTAGTACGGTAACGTCGGTAACGAGTAGCGAAAGTAGTGATAACGCTTTCGCTAACTAATAAACGCCGGCTATATTATATTTTAATAAATTCTAATACGATCTATCGAAACAAGAATACAAGATAAGAACAAAAAAGGTTAAAAGGCTTTAAGAAAGTAAGAAGTTCAAACCTTTTCCTTACTTTAACTTTTAACTTTAAACTTAACCTAACCTTGACTTTAATCAGAACCTTAACTCGGACCTTGGTCTGAGCTTACTTTATTATATTAGTCAGCTTTGGAAACTTCACGTAGTCATTGCTTACGAAGACTACTTTAAGAGAAAAGGACTTACGAAAAAGCGAATACCTTTCAGAGTATTTACGAGACTTCTTCGGAGACCTTCGGAAAGAACTTATTTTAAAAGGTCTCGTTAGCATTATTAAGCAGAACCGTAAAGTCACTTAATACAAAAGGAAAACTGACTTAAGAAAAGAAGTAGAGCTTACGATAAAAACGGCGCAATACTTTCGATGAAAAGAATAAAAAGCGATAATCAAGAATCTCGCCCTTTGCATACTGCTATAATATATAATAAAAAAAGATATCGGGTTATATATATAAACCGTAGACTTAATAGCATCGCGTATATACTTTCGCTTATCGTATCCGGCTACGCCGTAAGGTTTACTCGGAACGTTAAAGTTAAAGTTTTGCACTTTACTAACTAAGTGCACAGCTTACTTTAACGAAGTATTTAATAGACTTTATACACGCATATATGCGCGCATACGCGCATATATGCACGCTTATCGTCGTATTAAATATACGAAACTTTAAAAGGCCGCGCGTTTAGTTTAAGTTTGCGCGATTAATATAACTCGAATCTTTCGATATTAATATACTTGCATAAATCCTTCAGATCGAAAACTAAAGTTTACGAGTGAGCAAGAGTATTAATTGTATGACTTACTCGGCTTATACCGAGCTTACGCCGAAGCTTAAGTATATAATACTTAGCCGCCGTACGAGTCTTTAAAAAGCTAAGCGAAATAGTTTGATTTTTTGCAATTGATTATCGGACTTTTACTTTTTTTGATTTCAATCTGCCTTTTAGTTACTCTTTAACCTTAACCTTTTATTAATTGTTTGCACTTAATCCAATTATGCCTTCTACTATTGTCTTTATTTAAGCACTTATTATTAAATACAACGCCGATAACGTAGCGGTTGCGGGCTTTATCGACGAGCTTGCAGCTTGCGTTCTTCGCTTTTTTCAAGCCTATTTTCGCTTGATCTTTAAAGAGTGGTTCGATATCGGCGTAAAAATCTCATACTGCTCTTACGCTATTAGTTCGCTTAAGGAATACCTCTTTGTCTATACCTTTTCCTTTTCTATTCAAGGTGCGCTAAAAGTGCTAGCAGTTCAAGTGTTTAAAGAGTTTAAAAGAACAAACTCGTAGAACGCATAAGAAGCAAGTCTTATTACCGCTACTTTTGAATACCGTTTTAAAGTATATAAAAAATGTATCGCGGTTAAAGAACAAGAGCTTAAGCATTTCGAATCTTTAGCCGACGATAAAGCAGCTAAGACTGCAAAAGAACTCACGATTAAGAAAGTCACCGAGTTACTCGGCCCTTTTTTTTCAAGTACGGCAAACAAATCGAACGATTATCTTAAAGATAAGACTCGTACGTGCTCGCAATTAAGTGTGACTTAGCTCCGAAAGTCTTTTAACTTCGGACTAATAAAATATTAAAATGAGCTTATCGTAAAGCTAAGTAAGCTGAAGCTTAAAGAAGATACGGATACTTATATAAGCAATTATAAAGCAAACGATATCACTCGCGTAGTTAAGCTCGCGGTTGCTAAGGCTTTGAACAAGTTTAATAAAGCGAAAAGCGCACTTCCGAAAGGTAAGTCCTTTAGTCTCCGTATTAAAGTCTTAACTAATTCAAGAGATAAGTGCTAAAAAGTCTAATCCTAAGCCGAACAAGGCTAAAGGTAGCCTTAAACCAAAGAAACCCTAACTAAACTCAAGGAAAGGAAGAAAAGGAAATAAAAGTAAAAAGAAGAAACTAAAGAAGAATTAGCAGGATTAAATAATCAGCTAGCTTTTTAATTAAAACAATTTCGATTGAATGATTTATCTTTTTACTTTCGCACGTAGTTTGAAAAACTCGTAAATATTAAAGCTTAATAGTTACTACTTTATAATAAACTTGAATATCTTGATAGTATTTCAAGTATTCAATTAGATATATTTCAAAGGCTTAACGTATTTCTTTTAAAAAATATACGGCAAACGCTATTATTAAACGAGAAATTTATTTTATACGATAAAATAAGACCACAACTAGTACGCGAAGCTTAGCTAAAGCTTTAACGATCTATTAAAACTAAATTTTATTTTAAAGATCGACTAGTAAACTTAAGTTATATACTTCAGTTCTATATCAAGCAAGACGATTAAGATTTATTTAAAGCTTTTGATGAATTAAAAAGTAGATTAATAAAAATCAAATATGCATTGTATAAACAGATTAATGCTTTGCCGAAGTTAACTTTACGCTATAACCTTAATTTACGAGATTTAAAGCAATATTTAACCGAAAAGAATTACTTCGTTAAAATAACTGATAAAAATCTAGGCTTAAGCGTTATTTCGCTTGATTAGTATAAGGAACAAGTTGCAATCTATATAAGTAATACGAAAGCGTATACTCTATTAAATTTCATATTTATATCACTTGGTAAATAGCTAAAGGAAATTTATGAATCTTTTTACTTGCTTGCTTTTATTAAGAAGTATATTCGCGCTAGTACGAATGATTTGCCTACGTTTTATATAATACTTAAAGTACACAAGCACTCGTAGGCCTTTAAACTAATTATTTTAAATTATAGCTGGATAACGTCGCGAATAGCGGAAGTAATAAATTACGCTTTATAACTAGAACTTCTTAACTTTTTAAGCGTTTTGACTTCGATATAAGATTTCTTAATAAAGATTAAAAAGGTCGATTCTTTTAACGAGTGCTAGATTATAACGAGTGACGTTATAATTATATATATTAATATAAACTTTTTTCGGGCTATCGATTCGATTAAAACAATAATCGGACGAGCGTCGAAAGGAATTCGGAAGAGTGATTTGACGAAGATAATAGAATTCGTCTTATTAAATAACTTCTTTAAATGCTAAGATAAGATCTACTAATAACGCAGTAGTTTAGCTATAAGCGTCGCTTGCGCTTTGATTTTAGCAAACCTTTATTGCGGATTGTACGAAAAAAGTCGTTTTAAATATCGCAATAATAAAATTAAATTTTACGGTCGCTTTATTAACGATGTCTGTCTTATTTATAAAAGCATAGAAAGCGAGCTGAACACTTAATTAAGCGAATAGAAGCTATTAAGCTTAGATATTACGTAAAAATATTCTAAACATTTAGCTCACTTTCTAGACGTTGAGCTATTAATCGTAAAAGATCGATTAGTCACGAGAATCTACGAGAAAACACTTAATCGTCATATGTATATTCCTTTTTTTAGTGCTTACCCTTTTGCAACCAAAAGAGCCTTCGTTAAGGCCGAGCGAATAAGATATAATACAATTTGCACGCGATTTAAAAAAGCGAAAGCGTGCGAACGCAAATTGTATTTGAATCTTTTAAAACGAAGTTATCTTTAAAAGATGCTAAATAAATAGTTTAGCGAGACCTTTAAAGTGATCGAGCGGCTTATCTTTAAGCTAATACTCTTCTTCGAGTATAATCTAGTATAAGAATATATACGTATTAGTCCGCTAAAAGACATCTTGCGAAAAATATCTATCGAGGATTTCGATGATTTAAATAATATCGTAACTTCGCTAAAGCGAAAAAGAAGTCTATACGACTCTTTCAATCTTTATAATTTAACGCTATTAAATGCGTATAAGCCGAAAAAAAGAATATAATACTCGAAACGCCGTATTCTTAACGATTTCTTTTATTATTGAACTTTAATTTAAACCTTTGAAAAGAGGTACGAGAGCTGTTTACTCTTATTAAAAGCGAGGCGCGTTTGTATACTACTTAAGTAACAAGCGGCTCGACGCTCGTAGCGCTAAAAAGCGTTAGTGCGGTAACGTCGGTGACGAGTAGCGAAGGTAGTGATAACGCTTTCGCTAACTAATAAACGCCGGCTATATTATATTTTAATAGATTCTAATACGATCTATCGAGACAAGAATACAAGATAAGAACAAAAAAGGTTAAAAGGCTTTAAGAAAGTGAAAAGTTTAAACCTTTTCTTTACTTTAACCCTTAATCTTAAACCTAACCCAACCTTGACCCTAACCAAAACCTTAACCCGGACCTTGGTTTGAGCTTACCTTACTACATTAATCAGCTTTGGAAACTTCACGTGGTCATTGCTTACGGAAACTACTTTAAGAGAAAAGGACTTACGAAAAAGCGAATACCTTTCGGGGTATTTGCGGGACTTCTTCGAAGACCTTCGGAAAGAACTTATTTTAAAGGGTCCCGTTAGCACTACTAAGCAGAACCGTAAAGTCACTTAATACAAAAGGAAAACTGACCTAAGAAAAGAAGTAGAGCTTACGATAAAAACGGCGCAATACCTTCGATAAAAAGAATAAGAAGCGATAATTAAGAATCTCGCCTTTTGCATACTGCTATAATATATAATAAAAAGGGATATCGGGTTATATATATAGACCGTAGACTTAATAGCATCGCGTATATACTTTCGCTTATCGTATCCGGCTACGCCGTAAGGTTTACTCGAAACGTTAAAGTTAAAGTTTTGCACTTTGCTAATTAAGTGCACAGCTTACCTTAGCGAGGTATTTAATAGACTTTATGCACGCATATATGCGCGCATGCGCGCATATATGCACGCTTATCGTCGTATTAAATATACGAAACCTTAAAAGGCCGCGCGTCTAGTTTAAGTTTGCGCGATTAATATAACTCGAATCCTTCGATATTAATACACTTGCATAAATCCTTTAGATCGAGAACTAAGGTTTACGGGTGAGCAAAAGTATTGATTGTATGACTTACTCGGCTTATACCGAGCTTACGCCGAAGCTTAGGTATATAATACTTAGCCGCCGTACGAGTCCTTAAAGAGCCAGGCGAAACAGTTTGATTCTTTGCAACTGACTGTCGGACTCTTACTCTTCTTGATTTCAATCTGCCTTCCAGCTACTCCTTAACCCTAACCCGGACCCTGGTTTGAGCTTACCTTACTACATTAGTCAGCCTTGGAAACTTCACGTGGTCATTGCTTACGGAAACTACCTTGAAAGAAGGGGACTTACGAGAAAGCGAATACCTTTCGGGGTATTTGCGGGACTTCTTCGGAGACCTTCGGAAAGAACTTATTTTAAAGGGTCCCGTTAGCACTACCAAGCAGAACC
The DNA here is from genome assembly GCF_022702325.1 of Drepanopeziza brunnea f. sp. 'multigermtubi'. Classification (NCBI taxonomy): domain Eukaryota; kingdom Fungi; phylum Ascomycota; class Leotiomycetes; order Helotiales; family Drepanopezizaceae; genus Drepanopeziza; species Drepanopeziza brunnea. The sequence continues at coordinate 2,064,075 of NW_027094078.1, read as the reverse complement.
GTAGAGTCACTTAATACAAAGAGAAAACTGACTTAAAAAAAGAAGTAGAGCTTACGATAGAAACAGCGCAATACCTTCGATGAAAGGAATGAGAAGCGATAATCAAGAATCTCGCCTTTTGCATACTGCTATAGTATATAATAAAAGGAGATATCGGGTTATATATATAGACCGTAGACTTAGTAGCATCGCGTATATACTTTCGCTTATTGTATCCGGCTACGCCGCAAGGTTTACTCGGAACGTCAAAGTTAAAGTTTTGCACTTTGCTAACTAAGTGTACAGCTTATCTTAGCGAGGTATTTAATAGACTTTATACACGCATATATACGCGTATGCGCGCATATATGCACGCTTATCGTCGTATTAAATATACGAAACCTTAAAAGGCCGCGCGTTTAGTTTAAATTTGCGCGATTAATATAACTCGAATCCTTCGATATTAATACACTTGCATAAATCCTTTAGATCGAGGACTAAAGTTTACGGGTGAGCAAAAGTATTGATTGTATGACTTACTCGGCTTATACCGAGCTTACGCCGAAGCTTAAGTATATAATACTTAGCCGCTGTACGAGTTTTTAAAAAGCTAAGCGAAACAGTTTGATTCTTTACAACTGACTATCGGACTCTTACTCTTCTTGATTTTAATCTGCTTTCTAGCTACTCTTTAACCTTAACCTTTTATTGATTGTTTGCACTTAATCTAACTATGCTTTCTACCGTTGTCTTTATCTAAGCACTTACCGTTAAATACAACGCCGACAACGTAACGGTTGCGGGCTTTATCGACGAGCTTGCAGCTTGCGTTCTTCGCCTTTTTTAAGCCTACTTTCGCTTGATCTTTAAAGAGTGGTTCGATATCGGCGTAAAAGTCTCACATTGCTTTTACGCTATTAGTTCGCTTAAAGAACACCTTTCTGTCCACACCTTTCTTTTTTCTATTTAAAGTACGCTAAAGGTGCTAGCAGTTCAAGTGTTTAAAGAGTTCAAAGGAACAGACTCGTAAAACGCATAAGAAGCAAGTCTTATTACCGCCACTTTTAAATACCGTCTTAAAGTATATAAAGAGTATATCGCGGTCAAAGAACAAGAGCTTAAGCATCTCGAATCTTTAGCCGACGATAAAGCAGTTAAGACTGCAAAAGAACTCACGATTAAAAAGGTCATCGAGTCATTCGGCCCTTCTTTTTCAAGTACGGCAAACAAATCGAACGATTATCTTAAAGATAAGACTCGTACGTGCTCGCAACTAAGTGTGACTTGGCTCTGAAGGTCTTTTAGCCTCGGACTAATGAAACATCAAAATAAGCTTGCCGTAAAGCTAAGTAAGCTGAAGCTTAAAGAGGATACGGATACTTATATAAGCAATTATAAGGCAAACGATATTACTCGCGTAATTGAGCTCGCGGTTGCTAAGGCCTTGAACAAGTCTAATAAAGCGAAAAGCGCACCTTCGAAAAGTAAGTCTTTTAATCTCTGTATTAAGGTCTTAATTAATTCAAGAGATAAGTGTTAAAAAGTCTAACCCTAAGCCGAACAAGGCCAAGGGTAGCCTTAAACTAAAGAAACCTTAACTAAACTTAAGGAAGGGAAGAAAAGGAAATAAAAGTAAAAAGAAGAAACTAAAAAAGAATTAGCGGGATTAGATAATCAGCTAGCTTTTTAATTAAAACAATTTCGATTGAATGATTTGTCTTTTTATTTTCGCACGTAGTTTAAAAAACCCGTAGATATTAGAGCTTAATAGTTACTACTTTATAATAAACCTAAATATTTTAATAGTATTTTAAGTACTTAATTAGATATATTTCAAAGGCTTAACGTATTTCTTTTAAAAAATATACAGCAAACGCTATCATTAAACGGGAAATTTATTTTACACGATAAAATGAGACTACAACTGGTACGCGAAGCTTAACTAAAGCTTTAACGATCTATTAAAACTAAATTCTACTTTAAAGATCGATTAGTAAACTTAAGTTATATACTTTAGTTTTATATTAAGCAAAACGATTAAGATCCACCTAAAGCTTCTAATGAATTAAAGAATAGATTAATAAAAATCAAACATACACTATATAAACAGATTAATGCTTTGCCGAAGTTAACTCTACGCTATAACTTTAATTTGCGAGATTTAAAGCAGTATTTAACCGAGAAGAATTACTTCGTTAAAATAACTAATAAAAATCTAAGCTTAAGCGTTATTTCGCTTGATTAGTATAAGGAATAAATTGCAATCTATATAAGTAATACGAAAGCGTATACTCTATTAGATTTTATACTTATATCACTTAGTAAACAGCTAAAGGAAATTTATAAATCTTTTTACTTGCTTGCTTCTATTAAGAAGTATATTCGCGCTAGTACGAATGATTTGCTTACGTTTTATATAATACTTAAAGTATATAAGCACCCGTAGGCCTTTAAACTAATTATCTTAAGCTATAGCTGGATAACGTCGCGAGTAGCGGAAGTAATAGATTACGCTTTACAACTAGAACTTCTTAACTTTCTAAGCGTTTTAACTTCGATATAAGATTTCTTAACAAAGATTAAAAAGGTCGATTCTTTCGACGGGTGCTAGATTGTAACGGGTGACGTTATAGTTATGTATACTAATATAGACCTTTTTCGGGCTATCGATTCGATTAAAATAATAATCGGACGAGCGTCGAAAAGAATTCGGAAGAATAATTTAACGAAGATGATGGAATTCGTTTTATTAAATAACTTCTTTAAATGCTAAGATAAGATCTATTAACAACGCAATGGTTTAGCTATAAGCGTCGCTTGCGCCTCGATTTTAGCAAACCTTTATTGCGGATTGTACGAAAAAAGTCGTTTTAAATATCGTAATAATAAGATTAAATTCTACGGTCGCTTTATTAACGATGTCTGTCTTATTTATAAAAGCATAGAAAGCGAGCTGAACACTTGGTTAAGCGAATGGAAACTATTAAGCTTAAATATTACGTAAGAATATTCTAAACATTCAGCTTACTTTCTAGACGTTAAGCTATTAATCGTAAAAGATCGATTGGTCACGAGAATCTACGAGAAAGCACTTAATCGTTATATGTATATTCCTTTTTTTAATGCTCACCCTTTTGCAACCAAGAGAGCTTTCGTTAAAGCCGAGCGAGTAAGATATAATACAATTTGCACGCGACTTAAAGAAGCGAAAGCGTGCGAACGCAAATTGTATTTGAATCTTTTAAGACGAGGTTATCTTTAAAAGATGCTGAATGAATGGTTTAGCGAGACCTTTAAAGTGATCGAGCGGCTTATCTTTAAGCTAATACTCTTTTCCGAGTATAATCTAGTATAAGAATATATACGTATTAATCCGCTAAAAGACATCTTGCGAAAAATGTCTATCGAGGATTTCGATAATTTAAATAATATCGTAACTTCGTTAAAGCGGAAGAGAAGTCTATACGACTCTTTCAATCTTTATAATTTAACGCTATTAAATGCGTATAAGCCGAAAGAAGGAATATAATACTCGAAACGCTGTATTCTTAACGATTTCTTTTATTATTAAACTTTAATTTAAACCTTTAAAAAGAGGTACGAAAGCTGTCTACTTTTGTTAAAAGCGAAGCGCGTTTGTATACTACTTAAGTAACAAGCGGCTCGACGCCCGTAGCGCTAAAAAGCGTTAGTGCGGTAACGTCGGTGACGAGTAGCGAAAGTAGTGATAACGCTTTCGCTAACTAATAAACGCCGGCTATATTATATTTTAATAGATTCTAATACGATCTATCGAAACAAGAATACAAGATAAAAATAAAAAAGGTTAAAGGGCTTTAAGAAAATGAAAAGTTCAAACCTTTTCTTTACTTTAACTTTTAACTTTAAACTTAACTTAACCTTGACCTTAACTAGAACCTTAACCCGGACCCTGGTTTAAGCTTACTTTATTATATTAGTCAGCTTTAGAAACTTTACGTAGTCATTGCTTACGGAGACTATTTTAAGAGAAAAGGACTTACGAGAAAGCGAATACCTTTCGGGGTATTTACGAGACTTCTTCGGAGACCCTCGGAAAGAACCTATTTTAAAAGGTCTCGTTAGCACTACTAAGCAGAACCGTAAAGTCACTTAATACAAAAGGAAAACTGACCTAAGAAAAGAAGTAAAGCTTACGATAAAAACAGCGCAATACCTTCGATGAAAAGAATAAAAAGCGATAATCAAGAATCTCGTTTTTTGCATACTGCTATAATATATAATAGAAAAGGATATCGGGTCATATATATAGACCGTAGACTTAGTAGCATCGCGTATATACTTTCGCTTATCGTATCCGGCTACGCCGCAAAGTTTATTCGGAACGTTAAAGTTAAAGTTTTGTACTTTACTAACTAAATGCACAGCTTACTTTAGCGAAGTATTTAATAGACTTTATGCACGCATATATGCGCGCATGCGCGCATATATGCACGCTTATCGTCGTATTAAATATACGAAACCTTAGAAGGCCGCGCGTCTAGTTTAAGTTTGCGCGATTAATATAATTCGAATCCTTCGATATTAATACACTTGCATAAATCCTTTAGATCGAAGACTAAGGTTTACGAGTGAGCAAAAGTATTGATTGTATGACTTACTCGGCTTATACCGAGCTTACGCCGAAGCTTAAGTATATAATACTTAGCCGCCGTACGAGTCCTTGAAGAGCCAGGCGAAATAGTTTGATTCTTTACAACTGACTATCGGACTCCTACTCTTCTTGATTTCAATCTGCCTTCCAGCTACTCCCTAACCCTAACCCTAACCCTAACCCTAAACCACAACTGGTACGCGAAGCTTGGCTAAAGCTCCAACGATCTATTAGAACTAAATTCTACTTTAAAGATCGACTAGTAAACCCAAGTTATATACCTTAATTCCATATCAAGCAAGACGATTAGGATCCACCCAAAGCTTCTAATGAATTAGAGAGTGGATTAATAGAAATCAAACATGCACTGTATAAACAGATCAATGCTTTGCCGAAGTTAACTCTACGCTATAACCTTAATTTGCGAGATTTAAAGCAGTATTTAACCGAGAAGAATTACTTCGTTAAAATAACTGATAAAAATCTAAGCTTAAGCGTTATTTCGCTTGATTGGTATAAAGAACAAGTTGCAATCCATATAAGTAATACGAAAGCGTATACTCTACTAGATTTTATACTTATATCACTTAGTAAACAGCTAAAAGAAATCTATGAATTCCTTTACTTGCTTGCTTTTATTAAGAAGTATATTTGCGCTAGCACGAATGATTTGCTTACGTTTTATATAATACTTAAGGTACATAAGCACTCGTAAGCCTTTAGACTAATCATCTTAAGCTATAGTTAAATAACGTCGCGGGTAGCGGAAGTAATAGATTACGCTTTACAATCAGAACTTCTTAACTTTCTAAGCGTTTTGACTTCGATACAAGATTTTTTAACAAAGATTAAAAAGGTCGATTCTTTCGACGGGTATTAGATTGTAACGGGTGACGTTATAGCTATGTATACTAATATAGACCCTTTTCGAGCTATCGATTCGATTAAAACAATAATCGGACGAGCGTCGAAAGGAATTCGGAAGAGTGATTTAACGAAGATGATAAAATTCGTCTTATTAAATAACTTCTTTAAATGCTAAGATAAGATCTATTAACAACGCAATAGTTTAGCTATAAGCGTCGCTTGCGCTTCGATTTTAGCAAACTTTTATTACGGATTGTACGAAAAAGGTCGTTTTAAATATCGCAATAATAAGATTAAATTCTACGGTCGCTTTATTAACGATGTCTGTCTTATTTATAAAGGCATAAAAAGCGAGCTAAACACTTAGTTAAGCGAATAGAAGCTATCAAGCTTAGATATTACGTAAGAATATTCTAAATATTCAGCTTATTTTCTAAACGTTGAGCTATTAATCGTAAAAGATCGATTAATCATGAAAATCTACGAAAAAGCACTTAATCGTCATATGTATATTCCTTTCTTTAGTGCTCACTTTCTTGCAACTAAGAAAGCTTTCGTTAAGGCCGAGCGAATAAGATATAATACAATTTGCACGCGACTTAAAGAAGCGAAAGCGTGCGAACGCAAATTGTATTTAAATCTTTTAAGACGAAGTTATCTTTAAAAGATGCTGAATGAATAGTTTAGCGAGACTTTTAAAGTGATCGAGCGGCTTATCTTTAAGCTAATACTCTTTTCCGAGTATAATCCAATATAAGAATATATACGTATTAGTCCGTTAAAAGACATCTTGCGAAAAATGTTTATCGAAGATTTCGATGATTTAAATAACATCGTAACTTCGCTAAAGCGAGAGAGAAGTCTATACAACTCTTTCAATCTTTATAATTTAACGCTATTAAATGCGTATAAGCCGAAAGAAAGAATATAATACTCGAAACGCTGTATTCTTAGCGATTTTTTTTATTATTAAACTTTAGTTTAAACCTTTAAAAAGAAGTACGAGAGCTGTCTACTCTTGTTAAAAGCGAAGCGCGTTTGTATACTGCTTAAATAATAAGCGGCTCGACGCCCGTAGCGCTGAAAAGCGTTGGTGCGGTAACGTCGATAACGAGTAGCGAGAGTAATGATAACGCCTTCGCTAATTAATAGACGCCGGCTATATTATATTTTAATAAATTCTAATACGATCTATCGAAACAAGAATACAAGATAAGAACAAAAAAGGTTAAAAGGCTCTAAGAAAGTGAGAAGTTCAAACCTTTTCTTTACCCTAACCCTTAACTTTAAACCTAACCCAACCCTGACCTTAACCAGACCTTTAACCCGGACCCTGGTTTGAGCTTACTTTACTATATTAATCAGCCTTAGAAACTTTACGTAGTCGTTGCTTACGAAGACTACCTTAAGAGAAAAAGACTTACGAGAAAGCGAATACTTTTCGGAGTATTTGCGAGACTTCTTCGGAAACCTTCGAAAAGAACCTATTTTAAAAGATCTCGTTAGCACCACTAAGCAAAACCGTAGAGTCACTCAATACAAAAGGAAAACTGACTTAAGAAAAGAAGTAGAGCTCACGATAGAAACGGCGCAATACTTTCGATAAAAAGAATAAGAAGCGACAATTAAGAATCTCGCCTTTTGCATACTGCTATAATATACAATAAAAAGGGATATCGAGTCATATATATAGACCGTAGACTTAATAGCATCGCGTATATACTTTCGCTTATCGTATTCGGCTACGCCGCAAAGTTTACTCGAAACGTCAAAGTTAAAGTTTTGCACTTTGCTAACTAAGTGCACAGCTTACCTTAACGAAGTATTTAATAGACTTTATGCACGTATATATGCGCGCATACGCGCATATATACACGCTTATCGTCGTATTAAATATACGAAACCTTAGAAAGCCGCGCGTCTAATCTAAGTTTGCGCGATTAATATAACTCGAATCTTTTGATATTAATACACTTGCATAAATCCTTCAAATCGAGGACTAGAGTTTACGAGTGAGCAAAGGTATTGATTATATGACTTACTCGGCTTATACCGAGCTTACGCCGAAGCCTAAGTATATAATACCTAGCCGCCGTACGAGTCCCTGAAGAGCCAGGCGAAACAGTTTGATTCTTTGCAACTGACTGTCGGACTCCTACTCTTCTTGATTTCAATCTGCCTTCCAGCTACTCCCTAACCCTAACCCTAACCCTAACCCTAACCCTGAAGCGATTCGTAACTTTGCAAAACGGATCGTTATTAAATAAAAAGATATTACTTTTTCTTTAAATAAGCCGCTAAAGCTTCGAAGCAAGTCCGTCTTTTATCGGATTATCCGTCGCTTTCGATATAAGCTTGCTATTTATAATTAAGCAATCTTTTAAAGCTTCCGTAACGCTAACCGTAACTCAAAAGCAATTAATAGCGCTTTCGTTAATAAAGGTTTGCTAAATCATCTTATCGATTATACTTTCGAAAGAAGATCGTTTAAAAGTAAAAAGAGCAGCGAAGAACGTAATAATCTTATTAAAAGTTAAGTTCTTTAGCAAATCGCGCCTTTTTAAAAGCTTAATACGAATCGCTTCGTAGTTTATTCTTAAAAAAGAAATTATTTTATTAAGTCTTTCGTATAATTTAACAGTCTTAAAAAGCTTAACCTTAAGCTTAAGTACAGCTTTAAGAGCTTTTAATAGCGTGACGAGCAAATTCCGTAAGTCTTTCGGTCGTAAAGCGTTTCGGTTAAGAATCGCGGTATAAGCGAGCTCGAGTTTATTTATTTCTATTAGTTTAACGAAAATAATTTTAAGTTAATTATAAGTAGATTAAACTTTTGCTTTTGTTAAAAAAGCGTCTTTTAACGAATATAACGTAACTCGAAAAGCTGCGTTACGCGCTCGAGTTTTTATTAATGCAATAATAACTTTTATATTAAATACGCGAGCATGTAAATCCGCTAATATAATGCATCGCTAGCGAATTATATCCGAAGTATTAAAGTCGTTAATACGAAAAGCTTCCGTATTACCGTCGTTAGCTATTCGAATAAGTGCTTTAACGCGTTCTTATACAGCTTTTTTAATAAATTCTCGTTATGCTTTTAAAGCTTTATAACAACGCTTAAGATTAAGATTATTTATTATTTTACGAACTTTTTTTAAAACTTACTTATACTTAAAAGTATCGTTTTAAAACTAAAACGAAATCGATAATATCTCTTTTTAATACGACTTTATATATATCAAGTCCGCTTCGTTAAAGTGAAAGGCTAGTTCGTATTAAAGTATAAATAAATAGCATTGATTTTAATATTTATAAAGCTTTTATTAATAGTTAAGTAAGTCAAAAGTTTATTAGCATTAATAGAAAATGCAATTAAAATCGTTTAAAAACCGTTTCTTTTCCGATGTTACGTAATTACGGTTCGAATAAGTATCGGCCGTATTAATCTCGTAGACCCGGTGCAAAGCGATTTCTTAAGTCTTTTTATATTAAGTAGCTTTTAATAAGTTTATATAAGCCTCTTTTAATACGAAAGCGAAGTTATCGGTGAGTCTTAAGTGAATACTAACTTTCGTTAGCTATTTTATAAAAGCTTCGATCTTTAAGTCAAGATCGATAAACAAAGTAATCGAACTCGCAACGGTAATACTTACGCGATAAAAAAAAAAGCATAAGTATTATCGAAGTAAATGTTATAAAAGAACGAAACGTATAAGTTTCGCTTGCTTTCGAAAATAATAAACGATACTTAAAAACGAGAGTTTTCGTTTTAATAAAAGTTATAACGAGAAAAAGCTTTAAAGATCTCGGCGTAACCGTATTTTTTAATCCGTTTTATAATAATCTATTCTTGCTTAATTAAGTTGTTAATTATAATATATATTATATTATAAGTTTATAAGTAATCTTCTTTAAGTTTAACGTTCTTTTAAATCCGATTTTACATCGATAATAATAAGCAATCGAAAAACTTTTATTTTAATTGCTTATCGATAATATTTTTATTAACGAAGTAAGCAAAGCTCGTAAAGTTAAACTATCGAGTAAATTATAAAAGCTCTGCTTTAAAAGCTTTTTCTTTTGCTATTTACTTATTGCTTAAATCGTTTAAAAAGCTAATACTATTTTTTTACTTAATTAAGTCGAAAGCTTTATACTCTTTTTTAATTATCGATTTAAAGTCGTTTTAAATCACTTTCGAATCCGAAAAGCCGTTAAAGCTTTTAATATTGCAACGTATATTATAATCGAAAAAGCTAGAAATATTATATTTAACAAAGCATTGCTTTTTCTTCGAATCGATAACGATATCGTAATCTTTAAACGCTCGTTCGAGCTAGCGAATATAATCCGTAATATTAGCTTTATCGAAAACAAGTATTTTAAAAGCTTTAAGTTTAAAAAGAAGTCTACGGATACTTACGTAATTCGAAGCATTTACGAAAAGTGAAAAAGCTTAAATCTTTTTTACTTCGTCTTCGGTTAGCTTACGAGTAGCATCTTCGCTAAGTCCGAAGTCTTTTTAAATCGAAAAAGTCATAGCTCTTTTTGATTTTCGAAAGCTTTAACGTAAAGCCGTTAAATTAAGTTAATAAATATCGATTAAAGTATAAAAGTGTTTTAAAACGGATGCGAAAAAAAAACTAAAATGATATAAATTAGGCTGCTCCATGGGGCCCCATGGGGCCCCACGGAGTTTTGAGTCCTCCCCACGGGGGAACCCACGGGGGGTACAAAATTCTGCCCCTCCCTATGGGGAAACCTTATGGGGCGTAAGGTTACTCCATAAGGTTTATATACATAAAAATATGCATATGCATAATTATTAATCAAGTTTACTAATCACATTTACTAATCACATTTACTAATCACATTTACTAATCACATTTACTAATCACATTTACTAATCACATTTACTAATCAGAGACTTAAAGTATTAGTCAAATTTACTAGTTATAAAGGCCCAAGGGTTGGTAAAGACCCGTTCTTTAGCCTAAGTCTACTAGTTACAAAGAGTTGATAAAGACCCGTCCTTTTGCAGTTACGTAGAATACGTTCAACTCGGTCTCCGCCTTTGGCCTAAGCTCTTGCTTATAAGCATAGTTCAGATAAATCTCGTCTGACTCAAGTAGCTTTCCTAGCTTTTAGCACTTATTGCTCCACCTAAACTCATTTTCATCCGAGAACTTAAGGGTGAGGCGTTTGTATACCAAGGTGCTATCGATAATGAAAGGGTATAGCATTAATAGCTTCTTTAAGATGCTTTTAGCTTCGGCATAATCGCTATCGAAAAGCTCAAGAGTAAGATCACTTAAGATCAATCGAACTTTGACATCCTTATAAGTGAATTGCTTTCCAATTGCGTTGAAGAAAGAGACAAAGTAGTCGAGGAAACAGAGGACCTGAGCGCTCTCCTTCTAAATAAAAAATCAATCAGTGATTATAGAATATAGATGTTATTACTAACCTTGTTAGCACCGTAGTGCTTAATGCCGAACTCGTCGATAAAACCTTTGCGACCTTTCTATTCGTACTCGAGGCCGATTGGTTTTAGAAACAAAGCGGTATCCTCTTCGTTATAGCAAGTAAACATTGAATTAACAACGCTACCATCAGCATAAACGACCACGAAATCCTTATAGCGACTAAGTATCTCGTTGATTGGCTTGTTGCCACTAGTGTTAAAAGGGTTGATCTCGACTATAGCGTTATAAGGGAAGGGAATCGACATTGCTAAATAAAGAAAATAATTAGCTTAAAGCAAGGAATCAAAAAGCAAGAAATCAAAAAGCAAGGAATCAAAAAGCAAAGAATCAAAAGGAAAATAATTACTTAAGTTGAATGTGGTTGTAGTTGAGTGTTGAGGTTGGTTAAGAAGTTGAAGTTGGGTATTAAGGTTGAGAAGTTGAAGTTGGGTGTTGAGGTTGAGGTTGAGAAGTTAGGTGTTAAAGTTGAGGTTGAGAAGTTAAGTGTTGAGGTGATAATGAAAAAAAGAAAAAGAAAAAGAAGAAGAGCGAGTACTTATATAAAAATAAAAGTGTAGCTTAATCGTAATCGGAGCATTGCTTCGATTTATTAAAGGTGAATTATAATATTTGAAACAATGAATCGACGCGGAACAAAGAAAATAACGCGTTTTGAAACAATGAATCGACGCGGAACAAAGAAAATAACGCGTCGCTTAATAATAATCGATGCAATGCCTCGATTCAACAAAGGTGAATTATAATATTTGAAACACGAACTCGACGCGGAACAAAGAAGGAACGCTTCGCTTAGTAAATCTGATTAGTAAATCTGATTAGTAAATCTGATTAGTAAATCTGATTAGTAAATGCTGCACGGAAAGAAACCTTGTATGCTGCACGTCCCTTTGCTACACGTGCTTAGCTCGGCTATAGCACGTGCTTTACCGTACGTAATCTGATTAGTAAATTTGATTAGTAAATCTAATTAGTAAATGCTGCACAGAAAGAATTCACGTACTTAAGGCTGCCATACGTAACCTACGTAAGGCTGCCACACCTAACGTACCTAAGGCTGCCACACGTAAACTACGTAAGGCTGCTATACGTAACCTACGTAAGGCTGCCACACCTAACCTACTTAAGGCTGCCACACGTAACCCACGTAAGGCTGCCATACGTAACTTACGTAAGGCTGCTACACTTACCGTACCTAAGGCTGCCACACGTAAACTACGTAAGGCTGCCACACCTAACGTACCTAAGGCTGCCACACGTAAACTACGTAAGGCTGCCATACGTAACCTACGTAAGGCTGCCACACCTAACGTACCTAAGGCTGCCACACGTAAACTACGTAAGGCTGCCACACCTAACGTACCTAAGGCTGCCACACGTAAACTACGTAAGGCTGCCACACCTAACGTACCTAAGGCTGCCACACGTAAACTACGTAAGGCTGCCATACGTAACCTACGCAAGGCTGCCACACCTAACGTACTTAAAGCTGCTACACGTAACTTACTCGTAAACCATAGTTCACGGGCTATATAGCTTTACGAATAACTTAACTTTACTAAAAAACTTAATAGTTATAAAAAGAATCAGCTCTTTTAAAGTTTAGTAAAAGTAATACTTATGATTAAAGGAACTACGTGCACTAGCTAACTAAAAGGTTTTATAATTAAGTTAAAGGTCCTTTGATTAATATAACATTTTAAGCGAAGCATGCTAATTGACCCGTGAACCATGGTTCACGGGTAAACTCTTCTTTTAATTACTATTACCGGTGTTCTTAGCTAGCTAGCTAAGGTCGATATAGATATATTAATAATAATAAAAAAACTAAAGATATCGATAAAAAAGAATTTAATTAATTATTGCAATCAATTGTAAACAAGTAAATACAAAAACTTAATGATACAAAAAAAGCAATTCAGTAAATAAAATCAAAGTCGCTAATTATAAAACCTAGCAAGAGCGATACTCTTTGCAATTAAACGCTTGATTCTAAAAAAAGCTTTTTTCTTTTTATCTTATACCAATCCCGCTTTATCATCTTCTTTTTCTTCTATTCGTTTGCGCTTTAAAGTTGATAATAGATTTGTAATTCGTTCGCTTATAAAAGTATTAGATTTAAGGTCGTTAAACTTATATATAATAATTGACTTATTTTGACTTTGAATAACGACTAAAAGAGTAGTTTTAAGTTTCGAAATATTAAGTTTCGAAGTTTGAGCGGCATTTAAGGTTCTATAAGATAGCGAAGCCGAGTCCGGTATTCTATTAGCTTCCTTTTTACTTATTATCCCTTCATCACCTTGCTTAAGGCTTGATATTTTTTCTGCGTCAAAATAATTTTGTTAAGAAATATCATTCGAATCGTTTTAATCGTATAAATTTGCTATCGCTAATATTTAAATTAGAATTTATATATAAATAAAAGCGTATATTATATAATATCGTATCTCGTTGCACTTTATTTTTGTGGTTTATATAGCGTTCAAAGCTAGTCGATTCGTTCGTACCGTTCGAATCTGAATTTTCTAAATCGTTTTCGTTTTCTATATTACTAAGAACGTTCTAATCTATATTATCTTAAGTTTGCTTATCGAGAAGTAAATCCGTAGCTACTTTCGATTGATTTACTTTGCTTGGTTTTCTTTGTAAAGAATATAATCGATTTGCTACGACTTTGCTTTGAGAAGCGGAAGAATGCGCTTTGTATAATCTTATATGATAGTTAGTAAATCGATTAGTAAATCGATTAGTAAATCGATTAGTAAATCGATAAAAAGTAAAAATATTGCAAGTAAATTAACTTACTTTTTGAATGCCCTTCGTAATTTAAAGACTTTCCGTACCGTAGCTATCGCATTTTAAACGAAACATCTTTATCAATATCTTGAAACTTATTTAAGTTCTTTTCTATTTAATAAAATTAATAAATATTTATAAAATTAATATTATTTAAACTTACGTGATTCTCGCACTTTAGCTTTTAATATTATCAACTTAGCCTTTCGTTGCTTAAAACTCATTATTCGAAGGTCTTGATCGATCGCAAGATTATCGCAAGCAAGAATATATTCAAAACAAGATAAGCCTTAAAATTAACGATTTTGCTATTCTTGAAATTTTTGTACTTTTTATTCGAATTCCTTTTTAAGCTGATCCTTATTTAAATTATTGTAATTTATTAAAATCGATTCGAATAAGTACCGAGCTTTATCCAAGCGAGTATTACACATCTTGAAATATAAAGCAATTATTTCTTTTGCGATTATTAATAGCGATAAATTACCGCGACGATAATCGCAAATATCTTTTGCAATATTAAATACCCTTTTTACGCAAACACTAGTTAAAGAGATGCATAGAAAATCTTTAGCTATTCGAGCTAGATCAAGGTACCGAAGCTCAAGGTTTCGCCAGGAAGTCAAAATCTTTCGTCCGTCGACCGCTAAACTTAATTAATAAAAATCAATAAAATTAAGGTTTTGAATTAAAATTTCAAACTTACGAGCTGAAAGATAATCATGCATTTCCGACGACTCGTAATCTATATCTTCGAAAGAAGCTTGTTAAAAAAAACTTAGCATTAATTTGCCGCGGAGTAATAAAACGGCCATCGGTTGACGATCGATTGCTTTAATATTATTAATACGTTGAGCTATAGATATCGAAGACTTATAATATTCGTTAAAAAGCCTTTCGAATCTCGCTCGATATATTGCAGACTAATCTTTACTTTCGTAAAGCCAAAAAAAATTTAGGTCGAAAGTCTTTAGCTTAATAGCAAGATGTAAGATTGTCGCGAAAGCAAAAATATCTTTTAGCGGCCTTTGCGTTTTCTTATAATACTTATCTAATTTCTCGATAGCATTGATGACGCCTTCTTTTAATTGCAAGATCCATTTAAAATCATTGCGATCTTTTTCCGAAATCTTTATATATTTAGACTTTAATCGTGCTTGTACTTCATTTAAACGTTCGAATATTTCATCGAATATTAAAAATCCGTATTAAATAATAAGATTAAGCTCTTCACTTAAGTGCATAATTAAAAAGTGAAACGGTTAAAAGATATCGATTAGCTATAAGATTTGCTTTTATTAAGTATTAGATAATTTAAAAATACTCATCTTATCGATCTTTGTACAATGTCTTTAAATAACATCTTTAAGAGTTATAAATCGATTAAGCATATAAAATATAGAATCCTATCTTATAATAATATTTAAAACAAGCTTTAAGCTTTTCGTTAAAAGATGCTTTGAATCGTCGATAAAAGCTTTTATCGTTTTATTAAATCGCGATTTTCGAAGTTGGCTAGCCGTAATACACTTAACAAACTTTCGAACTTAAGTACGTTGATCAATGATTAGTAAATATGATTAATAAATATTTTTTTTAAAAAAAAAAAAACTTATAATCGCAAGTGTATATACAATCCCTCGTTTATCGCGTCTTCTTACTCCCTTTAGCTCGTTTATATCAGAATCTTCTTCTTAATGCTTTTTTAAGCTTTCGTTCGTTAGCGATAATCGCGGTCCGAGCAACGCTTTAAGAGATAATTACAAGACGTAAGTTATATACGGAACGTATGAAATCTCTTAGCTTATAAAAAGCTTTTTCTTAAATGCATCTTCGACGCATTTAAGCAACTTTTTTATTATTGTGTTATTTGAAGATGCGTTATCTATTATAATCGCGATTATCTTTTTTATTAAGCTTAATTTAATAAAGCGTTCGTAAATAATTCTTGCTAATTCTTCTCTTGTATAATTGAACTCAACGTATATAAATTCAAGCATAAGCTGAATCATATGCTAATCTTTTGTAATTGCAGTTCCGATTATGCATATAAAAGAATAGCGCTTAGTGCTAGACTAATAGTCTAATGAAATATTAAGTTTTTAATTAGCTAGTAAATTGTTTAGTAGATAGCGATCAATTTCCAGAATCTTATCGTTAAGGTCTCGCTTAATAGTTAAAGCATTAAAGAGCTTAAGATGTAGGTTTTGTAATTCGCAAAAAGATTTCTAATCCGGGTTATTAACTATTCGAAACGAGCTTCGCGTAAATAATATAACATTTAAAACACCTTTTCGAAATACTGATTTTAAGTCTTAATGCGAAAGCGTTCTTCGTAATAAATATGTCTATTGAATATTAGTTTTATTATTTATTAATTAGATTTACTAATCCGATTTACTAATTAGATTTATTAATCAGATTTATTAATTAGATTTACTAATTAGATTTACTAATCCGATTTACTAATTAGATTTACTAATTAAATTTACTAGATTTATTAATCGAATTTATAAATAAAAACAAACGTACTAAATTGCGTTAAAGAGATTTAGATCTTAATTGAGTTTGCCGAAGCTTTTGTTTTGGCCCATTTACGACGCGTTTACAAATATTCGTTTTTTGATAATCGGCTAATGCTTTCGTTTTAGAAGCCTTTAGCTTCGGATGCTTTAAAGCTCGGTCGCACTTTTTATAGCATATTACAAGCTCTCTTGTTGATTTCTTAGCTGCTTGAACGAATCTAGTCTATACAAAAGAAGTTTTCTTTCTATTTTAATCGATTCGTAAAGGATTTTAATTAGCCTTTTGTTATTAAGAATACTATAAGGTCTGTGACTACTAAGTATTAAAAGTCTTAATCTCTTTGACGTTCTAAATATAATATTAATTAGAACATTTAATAGTTGCTAATAGTATTAAGCTAAAGAAACTAGTTGTAAAGCTTTCGAACTCTTGATTTTAAAATAGATCGGTATCTTCGTAAGTGGTTAAAGTAATTTAAAATAAAAACGAATTAGTAGCTTAAGAAGATATGTTTAGATTCTAGCGAATTTGCTATTAAACTGTTGATTTGAACTTATATATCAACGTCTTATATACTTGAATATTGTATAATATCATTTTATGATTTAAATATATTTTATTAAATTAGTTTATTTTTAAAAAGGGTTTTGCTTACGCTTAATTCTTTTTAAGCAGTATTCTTACGAGCGTTAAATTTTAACTAGCGGTTTTTTTTTTTATCTTTTCATTTCTTTTTATTTCCTTTTTATTAAAGCTTAATTATAATTATATCTTTTAACACTTTTAAGCTCTTTTTACTTAAGTTGACTATTACGAACAACCTTCTTATATATAAACCTTAATGTCGGTATATCTATATCGACCTTAGCTAGCTAATAGTATTTAAAGGAGTTCACGGGCCACTTAATATGCTTCGCTTAGCATATCACACTAATCAAAGGACCTTTAACTTAACTAGTAAACTTATTAGTTAGCTAATGCGCGTGATTCCTTTTAATCATATAAAAGGAATCAGCTCTTTTGAATTTTAAAGAGCAATTAGAATTCAAATACTTTTACAACCGAGTGTTTTGCAATTGCAAGTACTTTGACGACCGTTACGAAGTTACGAATATATTCTTTAATCGCTTAAAAAGAATCTAACACTCAGTTTTTTTCAACTTTTACTTTCGATAATTATTAATTTCAAATTCAAATAATGATTTTATAATCTTCTTAAGCTTTATATGATCCTTTCGCTTTTTTATAAATTCTTTAAATAATCGCTCAAGGTCGTTATAACAAGTACCTACTTAAATTTATTAAGGTTTAATTAGTATACAAGGATAAAGTGCTTATAAAAATCTTAATTTAAATATAATCTTTGCAGCTTTCTTTTCGGCTGCTGCTATGCGGTAAATAAAATTAATATAATCTAATAAATATTAAAAATAAAAGCATTTAATTAAAAATTTATTATATAAAACGATAGAACACTTTATAATCGTATTAGCTCATAATTATATCTACAAGCTCGAATATCTATTATAACTAAAGAATAGATAAAAGAAATTCATATTTTAACGGACGCTTGCCGATTTATTTGTAAGTGCCGTTTTATTATCTATATATTAATTAAGTTATTAATTTATTAAAGATTACAAACCAATTAAACTCGATCCTTACCGAAGTAGATAATGAAACTTATTATTCTTTTTCTATTAGACGAACGAACGGTCGAAACGCTCGATGTGCAATAGAAATACTAAACGAAGAAAGGCGTAATCGTGGTTGGTTAGTTAGAATAGACGAATATCGAGTTAAGCGGTTTTTAAATAACGGCTATAAAATTAAGCTATCTATTGAATAGATTAGTAAAAACGAACATAACGACGGATATTATAGAATTGATATTATTAGCGGGCAAAAGACTTTTTATATACAAAAGAAAGGTATCGTAAGAAAGGAAAGTAATAAATTCGATAGCTTGCTAAGGCCTTTTAAATTTCATTATTATAAATTAATAGATGAGTTTATATAGATAGTTTTAAAATCGTTATTATATTAAATAAAATATATATATGATTAACTTTAAATATAATTTATAAATTTAAATATTAAAATAATTTATTAATATATTTATATCGATTTTAAATACAGCAAATCGGTCAATTCTTTTTATTCAAAACTTCAAGATGTGACGACCTTAAGCGATTATTTAAAAGAACTTACGAAAGCGCGAGAGTTCATATAAGAGCTTAAGAGAATCTTAAAGTAATGATTTAAAATTAATAATTACCGAGTGTAAAGGTCGAAGGTAGCTGAGGTTTATATATACGAAAGTAGAAGCGCTAAGGACTCGTGAACCATGGTTTATAAGTCAAAAGCAAGGAATAAGAGAATACGAAGAATACGAAAGAAAAAATAAAAAAAGTAGCTTAGCGCATGTGAGGTGCGTTTAAGAGACTTGTAACGACTTTAAGCGATTACTTAAAAGAACTTACGAGAGCGCGGGGTTCATATAAGAGCTTAAGAGAATCTCAAAGTAATGACTTAGAATCAACAACTACTAAGTGTAAAGGTCGAAAGTAGCTAAGGTTTATATATACGAAGGTAAAAGCGCTAAGGATTCGTGAACTATGGTTTATAAGTTAAAAGCGAGGAATAAGAGAATACGAAGAATGCGAAAGAAAAAAAGAAGGAAGTAGCTTGGCGCATGTGAAGTGCGTCCAAGAGACCTGGCGTGTCGTTACAAGACTTAGCGTATCGTTACACAAGAAACCGACGATTAGTAAATATGATTAGTAAATATGATTAGTAAATATAATTAATAAATATAATTAGTAAATATAATTAATAAATATAATTAGTAAATATAATAAGTAAATATAATTAATAAGTATTATTAATAAATATAATTAATAAATAAGATAAATAAAAGTATTTTTATAAAATACAAAATTTGTAATTAATCGTGAATTCTATTCTATATAAACTTAAGCATTAAGTTTAAGAATAATCTCAATTCCGTATCGCTATCCTTAACGCCGTAAAACAACTCCGGAGCTGGCTCGTCCTTTTTCCAAATCAATTGCATAACGCGTTGAAATAAAATAAAATCGTAATCAGCTTCTTTAAATTCAATATTCTTTTCGAATCCTTTTATATTCCACCAAGCGGCTAGACCCGGCAATTCGTATTCAATCTCATCGGTATTTGCTCTAATTTTAGCTCGCTAATACTTCTTTTCATTAAAGGAAAAGTAAACGTAAAGAGGCTTGATTAGATGAAGACTAAAAGTTATAATATTAGTTCAATTGATTAAAAGCATAATAAAATGAATTCTTACTTAATTCGTTTTAAAACCGTGCTTGCTAAGTCTTAAGCTATCAATTCAAAGAAAGCTTCTTTATTCTTTAAATTAGCAGCTCGGCACTTCTTTGTCAAAGACCGCGCTACACTTTGCTAATAGCGACGAAATTGCTAAACGGTCATTATATAGCGTGACTTTATATTATTAGCAAAATATAAATATTTAAATAAAATAAATGCTTACTTATGCGTGCTGACGTGCTAATTGCCGAGTGACCTTTTCTATCTCTTTATCGGTAATCGAGACGTATCTATCGCGAGGTATATCACTATTTTCTTTTTCGTTTTTTCGCAAATTAAATTCTTTATAAACCTCTTCGTCTAAATTAAATGCTTTATCAACCCAATCGCTATTCAAGTATTTTCTATCATTGAATCTAATTATAAAAGAAGCGGCTTGCATAGCAAGATTATCCGCGTGGATGCTTCGATTCTTTCTAAAATCGATTAGTAAATTGCTTAGTAAATCAAAGAAAAGAAAAAGTACCGTTTATTTATAAGATTCTTTCGCATTTCGGCCTATCGAGTTTTCTTTTTAGCTTCTGATGCTTAAGAATATTCTAAGGTTTGTTTTTAAATTGCAGAAAGCTGATTAGCGGCCGCTTAATCTCGTCCTTTAGCTTTTCGAAGCTTATCTGCTTAAAGATCTTGTTTCAGCTTTGCTATACGAGCATTGGCCTTTATCGTATGAGGATTGGTTAATAATTGGCCTCTCTTTGGCCTTCCTTTCTAAGAAAAATTAATAAATTAATAAAAGTTAGAATACTACGTAAAAAAGATACTTACTTTGCGCTTGCCAAGGTTTCCTAGCACCGGATTGCTTGCCGCCACGATTGCCGTCGTATCGGCCGCATTCTAAGAAAGACGTTTTTGATTAATAAATAGATTAATAAATAAAAAAATGATTCTTACTATAGATTTTTCAATCTCTTCTATCAAATCAAACTGATCTGTATTTGCAATGATACCTTCTATCGAATCAAGCTAATAAGCGGCCATATTAAATAGTATTATAAGGAAGCTAAACGTTAAAAGTAATTGTTTAAAATAAAATCAAAAGTAATAGAATAAAAGTGTTAAGATTAAAAGTGAACTCGTATATTATATTTTTAAAACATCTCAGCGCGGCCGCTAGTGAATTCACGAAGTGATAAGGCAGCCGCAGCTAAGATAAGGCGGCCGCTCCGCGCAATTTTTACCTTACAAAGTAAAGTCTGATTCCTTTTTACTATTACCTAGTAATCAATTACAACTATCGCTTTCTTATTTGCTACGCCTTTAAATACAACGCTATTCATTGCTTTATAAGGTCGTCCCTTTCTTATTTAAAATTATCAATTTACTAATCGTAAACTAGATTATCGCGATCAAGTCCCTTTACTAATACTTTCAAATAGCCTCTTTACCAAACGAACCTTTGCTTTCGGACCGACCTCCCTCTACCGATATACTAAGCACTACGGCTAAAAGAGATAACGCAAGCCAAGATAAGTTAATTGATAAAGCAATTGAGAATCAAGCGATTAAAGGTCAAGCGGCTGAAGGTCAGGCGGCTAAAGGTCAGGCGGCTAAAGGTCAAGCGGCTAAAGGTCAAGCAAATAAGGACGAAGCACAAAAAGGTGAAGCAAATACAATACGCGGCGAAAGCGTAAAAAAAGAAAACTTAAATTTGCAAGGTAAACAAAGTAAATTTATATTTAATTAATCGGAGTACTACTAATACTTTTTCAGTTACTTTGCTTAGCGCAAATCCTTATCTTCAATCTAGCAAAGCTCAATTGGCTACGGATGCGCCAGACCTTACTTTTGCTAAGCGCCGCGCTACTACAACTCGACAGCTATCCGGTTAGTATTTGATTAGTAAATTGATTAGTAAATCAATTGCAAATAGCTGATAAGCATTTACAGAAATTCCTGACCTCACTTTTGCTAAGCGCCGCGCTACTACAACTCGACAGCCATCCGGTTAGTATTTGATTAATAAATTAATTAGTAAATCAATTGCAAATAGCTGACAAGCATTTACAGAAATTCCTGAAACCCCGCGCGGTATTGCAAGTCTACAATAAAGAACCGATTTATCCCCGTCTTTTTCTCGCCGAATTTCTCAAGGTCAAGCTAATAAGTATTAATTACTTTATTAATTAATAATTGCTAATTTCTATTATTTTAAGTGACGCTTTTCAAACACCAACAAATTCTCGCGCAAATACAAACCAGCACTTATCATCTCTTAGACTTCGATCCGGTAATGTTTTTAACTTATAATTAATAAATATTTATTAATCAAATTTTTCTTTAGCAAACGCAATCAGATTTACTCCGGCTATTCAATCCGAAATGAACAAAAGCATCGTTCTTGATAATACTAGCATAAGTACTAACAGCTTTCAATAAGTTTAATCTTTTTAAACCTTTTTCTTTCGTTCGCTAATTGTTTTAAAACTGCTTTAAAAGCAATACAACAATCGACGAGCCAAGCGAGTGCATCAGCTCAGCTTCAAAACGAAGATCCGTCTTACGACTTAAGTGCTAGAAACAATTCTTCTGCAGCTGCTAAACCTTTTTTTGCTTCTATTAGCAATCGCACTAAAAAAGCTTTCGCGCAAAAAGCTCTTAAAAGGTCTCTCACTGTCCCGGGCCCAATTATAGCTACAAAAACCGCGACGAAGACGATGCCTTATAGTGATACAAATGAAAAAGAGCAAAGCGATAATAAGGAAAACTCAAGTGAAAATGATATTCTTCTCTCTTAACATAAAAGAGCTAAAAAATCACTTTCGACGGCTAGAGCTGCTCGCTCCGTTCCATTAGCTAGCAAATCACCTTCGGCAGCTAAAACTTCTTCTCGTTAAAAATCCAAAAAAAGCAAGTATTTTAAGAAGTCTATAATTGTTGCGAAAAAAAAAGGTCTAAGCTAACGAAAGCGCCGTCGCTACAAGCTAAGAAGTAAGTTCAATCAATTAATAAATTGATTCTCAAGTACAATTACTAATTTATATAGCTACTGCGTTAAAAGAGATCCGACGATACTAAAAAAGCACCGAGCTTCTTATCAAAAAGACTCCTTTCTAGCGTCTTGTTCGAGAGATCACTCACGATTTTAAACAAGACTTTAAATTTCAAAGCGGTGCTTTAAAATGTTTACAAAAAGCTTCAAAGGCATTCTTCGTAAGAGAGTTTGAAAGTAAGTACTTATATATTTATTTACTAATCGATTTACTAATCGATTTACTAATCGATTTACTAATCACTTTTAGTAACGAACTTATGTGCTATTCACGCTAAACGAGTAACGATTTAAAACAAGGATATAGCGTTAGTTAAGAAATTGCGGGAAATCATAACTAGAAGTTTTATTTAGTAATTTTAGTTTATTATAATGTAATGCAATATAATTGTAAAGTATAACATATATGATTAATAAATATAATAAATAAATATAATAATTAAGTAAAATTAGTAAATATTCGTAAATTTGTTTTATTTTTAGCGGCCCCACATATATTATTTTTAGCTGTCCCACTTTAAACCCATAGGGTTTCTCTATCCCTCGTAAGGAATTTGACTTAAAAAAATCCTCTTTATAAGGTTTAAAAAAAAAAGTCCCTCATCGGCCAAGACCCTATGGGGGGAATGGGGAGGAAAACCCCATGGGGCCCCCACCCCATGGAGCAGCCTAATATAAATGTAAATATAAATGTAAATGAATAATAAAAATAAAATAAAAATAATTTATAATAAATGTTAAATACATAAAAAAATGTTATAAAGATATAAGATCTCGATGCGTCGAAAGTAATTTATTAAAAAGTCGAGTATCGATCGCGTCGAGTTAGATAATCGAAATTAAATCGATATAATAAACGATATTAATAATACGTTTAACTTTATAACGTAAGGTTTATAATAAATAAAAGAGTAATTGCCGAGATTAAATATATCGAAATAAAAACGAAATCGAATAATAGCCGAGCTTCCGTGCAAGCATATTGTGGTGGAGTTGGGGCTCTGTATTTGTTTTGTCCATGTATATAATACTGATGCTGGGCACCTTTGTTACGTGGGTGCGCTGCATGCTCTGGCCTTGCTAAGCACGTAGTTAAGTCACGTACAAGCTCTTATATAAACGAGTAGTTGGTTCTTCTTTGAACCGGCATCACACTACTACATAATACAATACACGTACTTATAGCATATATTCGAGTGTCTTTCGATCGTCCTTTTCTTTTCTTCTTATTCACTTACGATTTTATTATAGTTATATTTATATATATCTCTTGATTTAACGTTAAGTATATATCGGAGCTCTTTTTATTTATATATATTTAATGACTTACGTAAAGATTCGAATTAAAGGTTAGTCTTTATACCTTTTTTAAACTTGCTTCTTTTGCGAGAAGCTATATATTCGGAGTTTACGTTATACTCTAAGCTATTGATTATGTGCTTTTACGGTGCTCTTTCGAGAAATATTCGATATACGCTAAACTAATAATCAAGTGCTTTTGCATATAAGCTTCGAAGCTATAGCTTTAAAAGCGATCTTTTTTCGAATTGTGTCCGTCGAGCATGCTATTCGGTATACTCGATAAGTATTACTTAAAAAGTCGTTACTTTAGTTCGAAGATCGAGCTAGCTAAAGTTCAATTCGGTATTTATAAAGTTTTATTTACTTAAGCTACTTTATACGGCGATACGCTTAAAGTACTATTCGTTTAGTATACTTTACTTTTTCGATTTAATATCGATTTTAGTACGAGTCTATTGCTTTTTTTTTTTAAAAAGGTAAGCAATAGCTAAGTACCGGAAATACTACGTTAAGCTTAAAAGGTTGAAAATTTAATATTTACTTCGCAATAAAGATTACGTATAAAGATTTCGATTTGCTTTCGAATATCTTTCGCTTTAATAAATAAAAGATACGACGAGCGGAAATAAGTATTATACAATTCGAAACCGTTTCGGTGTCGTATTATATTAAAAGCAAGCTATATGCTTGCACGGAAGCTCGGCTAATGATCGACTTCGTTTTTATTTCGATATACTTAATCTCGGCAATTACTTTTCCGCTTATTCGGATCTTACGTTTAAAAGTTAAACGTATTATTAATATTATTTATTATATCGATTTAGTTTCGATTATCTAGCTCGAAGCGATCGGCACTCGACTTTTTAATAAATTACTTTCGACGTATCGAGATCTTATATATTTATAATATTTTTTTATGTATTTAATATTTATTATAAATTGTATTTATTTTATTTTTATTATTTATTTACATTTATATTATTTTATTATTCTCGTTCTCTTTTCGCATTCGTTTCGAGATATATTTATATTTTAATCGGCATCTATTAACTTAACTTAGCGGCTTTACGTTAAAGCTTTCGGAAAGCAAAAAGAATTATAACTTCTTCGACTTAAAAAGATTTCGGACTTAGCAAGGATATTACTCGCAAGCTAATCGAAGACGAAGTAAAGAAGATTCAAGCTTTTTTACTTTTTATAAATGCTTCGAATTACGTAAGTATCCGTAGACTTTTTTTTAAACTTAAAGCTTTTGAAATGCTCGCTTTCGATAAAGCTAATATTACGGATTATATTCGCTAGTTCGAACGAGCGTTTAAAAATTACGATATCGTTATCGATTCGGAAAAGAAGCAGTGCTTTACTAAATATAATATTTCTAGCTCTTTCGGTTATAATATACGTTGCAATATCGAGAGCTTCGGCGGCTTTTCGGATCCGAAAGTGACTTAGGACGACTTTAAATCGGTAATCAGAAAAGAATATAAAGCTTTCGATCTAACTAAGTAAAAGGATAGTATTAGCTTCTTAAACGACTTAAATAATAAATGGATAGCAAGGGAAAGAGCTTTTAAAGCGGAGCTTTTACAATTCACTTGATAATTTAATCTTACGAGCTTTGCTTGCTTAATTAATAAAGATATTATCGATAAGCAATTAAAGTAGAAGTTCTTCGGTTGCTTATTACTATTAATACAAAATCAAACTTAAAAGAACGTTAAACTTAAAGAAGATCACTTGCAAACGTATAATATAATGTATATTATAGTTAGCGACTTAATTAAATAAAAACAGATCATTATAAAACGGATTAAAGAATACGGCTACGCCGAGATCTTTAAGGCTTTTTTTCGTTATGATTTTTATTAAAACGAGAACTTTCGTTTTTAAGTACCGTTTATTATTTTCGAAAGTAAGCGAAACTTATACGTTTCGCTCTTTTATAGCACTTACTTTAATAATACTTATCTTTTTTTTTTTTATCGCGCAAGCATCGCTATTGCGAATTCGATTACTTTGTTTATCGATCTTGACTTAAAGATCGAAGCTCTTACGGAACAGCTAGCGAAAGTTAATATTCACTTAAGACTTATTAATAGCTTCGCTTTCGTACCGAAAGAAGCTTATATAAACCTATTAAAAGCTGCTTAATATAAAGAGACTTAAGAGATCGCTTTACACCGAGTCTACGAGATTAATGCGGCCGACACTTATTCGAATCGTAATTACGCAATATCGAAAGAGAAACGGTTTTTAAACGATTTTAATTGCATTTTCTATTAATGCTTGGAAACTTTTGACTTATTTAACTATTAATAAAAGCCTTATAAATACTAAAATCAATGCTATTTGTTTATGCTTTAATACGAATTAGCTTTTTACTTTAACGAAGCGGACTTGATATATATAAAGTCGTATCGAAAAGAGATATTATCGATCTCGTTTCAATTTCGAAACGACACTTTTAAATACAAGCAAGTTTTAAAAAAGGTTCGTAAGATAATAAATGATCTTAATCTTAAGCGTCGTTATAAAGCTTTAAAAGCATAACGAGAATCTATTAAAAAAGCTGCATAAAAACGCGTTAAAGTATTTATTCGAACAATTAACGGTAATAATACGAAAGCTTTTCGTATTAACGACTTTAATACTTCGGATATAATTCGCTAGCGATGCATTATATCGGCGGATTTATATGCTTGCGTATTTAATACGGAAGTTACTATTATACCGATAGAGACTCGAGCGCGCAACGCGGCCTTTCGAGTTACGCTATACTCGTTAAAAGACGCTCTTTTAATAAAAGCAAAAGTCTAATTTATTTATAGCTAATTTAAAGTTACTTTCGCTAAACTAATAGAAATAGATAAACCCGAGCTCGCTTATATCGCGATTCTTAATCGAAACGCTTTACGACCGAAAGACTTACGGAATCTGCTTGTTACGCTGTTAAAAGCTTTTAAAGCTGCACTTAAGCTTAAGGCTAAGCTTTTTAAGACTGTTAAATTATACGAAAGACTTAGCAAAATGATTTCTTTTTTAAAAATAGATTACGAAGCAACTCGTATTAAGCTCTTAAAAAAGCGCGATTTGCTAAGGAACTTAACTTTTAATAAGACTATTGCGTTCTTCGTTATTCCTTTTACTTTTAAACGATCTTCTTTCGAAAGTATAATCGATAAGATGATTTAATAAACTTTTATTAACGAAAGCGCTATTAACTGCTTTTAAATTACGGTTAGCGTTGCGAAAGCTTCGAAAGATTACTTAATTATAAGTAGCAAGCTTATATTAAAAGCGACGGATGATCCGATAAAAGACGGACTTGCTTCGGAGCTTTAATAGCTTATTTAAAGAGAAAGTAATATCTTTTTATTTAATAGCGATCCGTTTTATAAAGTTACGAGTCGTTTTATTAGTAAAGCGCTTTATCGCAAGAATTTACTTTTTCTTCTTTCTTTTATTATTACGACTCACGGCCGAATCACCGGTAAAGCAGACTTTACGCAAGTCTTTACTCGACTAAAACGGATCTTATATAAAAATGCTATTACTTAGCGGTCTTAGCTCGAACGCTTATTCGAATTCTTTTAAATGATTAAGCTTTAATTGCAAAAAAACATTCGTAGCAATTAAACTAAGTACCGCCGACGCAATACGCTTTAAGCATTCGAATCTCTTTCGATTTAAAAGCGGTTTTGCTTTATTTTTATTATTAGCTTTATTTCGACTTTTTTTATAGCTATGTTTTACGGTGTTTTTTAATTTTAATATCTCTTTCTCGATTAGTTTACTCGTAAAGATCGACGTACTTTGCGGACCGCAATTAAAAGCGATTCGAAATTCTTTTCGACGGATATCGATTTAGCTTCGACGTTTAGCTAGCTATTCTTTAGATACTTTTATTATTATTCGCTAACTTTTAAGGTTATTATTAATATACTCGGATAGTTTTTTATTATTAATGCGCGAGTTACACTCGATACAAATACAAAAGTTAACGTTATTACTTATAACGTCGCGGTTAAATTCGAAGTCTTTATAGCTTACGATTAAGAGATAAGCTTTTAAATAATTACCGGTTTATTATCGCGCTTTATCGGATACGCTAATAATATATTTATTAATATCGAAAGTGCTACGATCCGTACTCGATTTTACGTTATAAATTCGTTAAGGTTTCGATTTATACTCGATTACTTTTTTATACGCAAAACGAAAATCGGTTTCCGATACTTTTTAAACTATAAAAGTAGTTTTATTATTGCAATAATTATTAATCCGTTTACGAGTTAAGTTACTTAAGCTAAAATAAGCGATAAAACAAATTAATACGACGAAGCCGTCGATCGCTTAAAAGAATAAAGTATAAGCTTTATTTATTACGATAAGTCTTCGAATAATAACAGTAGCGACTTGAAAAACTAATGATCGGCCTCGTTAAAAGCGCCGAAGTCGATATATTAAAAGCTTTTTGCTTTTCGCTCGGTTTCGAAAGCGAAACGCTATAGCATCGAAGAAAAGACGATTTTATTATTTAAAAGCAGTTTATTAATGTTTTTGCTTTTATAAAATGCGATTTATACGATCTTTTAACAACTTGCTAAATAAATGCCGTTAGCATCGATAACCTTATGATTCGCTACTACGATCATATCGATTATTAAAATTCGATACTTTATCGGATTCGAAAAAAGATCTCTTCGAACTCGGTTAAAGTGTTCGGCATATACAAGATTAAAAATAAAAAGATTAAGCTAATTGACGAAGCAAACGGCGTAAAAGCAGCATTAAGTAGCAAAGTTAATTAATATAAGCTATCGAAAGCTAAAGATACGTTATAAAAGCAAATAAAAGAATATAAGCAATACTTTTTTTTACGCATTGCCGATATACCGAAAAGCTTTCGAATCACATTCGAACGCATAACGAACTTAAATGTCGGCAATATTTTACGACTTAAAGAAAAAGATTTATTTAAAAAGATAATGTTAAGCAAAGAAAAATCAATCGTATTCGCTTAATAAGAGTACGGTAAATTTTACGACGACGTTTTATTACCGATTAAGCTTAAAACTATTTTATATATAACTTAGCAAGCTTTTAATTATTCGTGCTCGAAAGCTTTATAGCTTATTATTATTAAAATGCTTTAAAACAAGCTTAATAAAAGAGTTTTAAAGTATTACGAAAGACCGTACCGGAATCAATAGTTCTTAATAATCAAAAAGCAGCCGGGCTAGTACCGACTTATTAACTTAGCAACTTTACTTAATATAATTATAAGAAAGGACGCTAATCTACTTTTAATTATAAATAAGTTTATTAAAAAGTTTTTTAGTTGCTAAATAGCTAGCTTAATCGACCTTTATTCGGGTTATAATTAATAAACACTTTATTAATCGAATAAAGACTTTACCGCTTTTTTTATACCGTTAAGTCTTTTCCGATGCATTACCTTTTCGTAAAGTATTATAAACTCGATAGCTTAATTCGTTCGAATAATTAATTTTATTTTAAGTCTTTTACAACTTAAAGTCTTTATACTATTTATCGACGATATTAAAGTAAAAAGATTATAAACGGATTATTCCGACGAAGAAGCACTTTCGAGTATACGCCGATTCGTGCTCGAACACATTTAAAACATCGATAAAACTTTAAAACGGATTAAGCGCGCTAGTATTATAATCGAAGAAAAATCATAATTCTATTAAAATAAAATAAATATAATAAGATTCGTATGCAATTCGAAAGGTCGAAAACCCGCCGCGGATAAAGTTATTAAAATCAATAATTAAAAAACTTTCGAAAACGTTATTAAAGTTAAAAGATTTTTAAGCTTTTGCTTTTACTTTCGTATTTAAGTTAAAAGATTCGTATATATTACTAACCTTTTTTACAACTTTATAAAAAAAGATATAAATTAATAATAGACCGAAGCGCATTCGAAAACTATACGAATATTATAAAATGCTTTAATAACGGTTTCGGTTTTGATTAAAATCGATTACGAAGATTAAAATAAAGAAATAATAATAAAAACGGACGTTAGCTTAAAAGAATAAAAAAGATATATCGGTTAACGCAAAATTACTTTTAATAAAGTGCAACCGGCTCGATACGAATCCGAAGCTTAAACGAAAGCAAAACGGAACTACGACGCTATTAAACGAAAGTATCGCGAAGTACTTAAAGTCTTTAAAAAACTTAAATTATAAATTATCAAAGTGTACTTTATTTTCGAGATTAACGTTAAAGTGCTCGTTGCTTAGCTTTAACGAAAAGCTATCGATATATCTTCGGTTTTAATTATACGCTAGTTAGCTTAAATTAATTTTTTCGATTTTAAAATCCGATATATCTTTAATAAAAATCATACCGCTGCCGATATATTATCGAAACGGCTACGGCACTTCGATAATTTAAGCGAAAAGGATAAAAATGAGTTCGATAATAGTTTATTAATCGATTTAAGACTTATTAAAACTCGAGACGGCTTTAAAAGACTTTCGACGGATCTTTTAATAGATATTCGTTAATTTATTTTTAAAGATATGTTTTAACGCTCGAAAAAAGCGGAGAATGCAAACTTAAATAAGTTTAACGACGATTACGATTACGAAAGTCTTTTAAACTTAATCGAATACTTTTCGAAATCAATTCGGATAGCTATTTTCTTAACGACTTTGCAAAGACTTAAAGACTTAAACAAAGTAGAATGCTATAAGTTTAAAAAAAAAGCTATTAAATATAAAGTGAACGATAAGAAACTTTAAAGACTTTCGACGAAAAGTTTTCTTTTTCGATTAATAGTCGATAAGCTTTCGATTAAAACGGATATTATTATAGCTTATTACGATAAGAGTAATTATAAAAGCCGTAAATCAACTTACTATTATGTATTTTAGCGTTACTTTTAAAATAAATGCTATACGAACGTCAAACGATTCGTCAAGACTTATGAAGAATGCTAGCATCGAGCAATTAATAAGCTCGAAGAGCTATTGTATTTTACTCGATCTAATAGCTTAATAAAACGTTAAGCTATCGATATTACTTATTTACTTGCACGCAATAGCAAGAGCTACTTAATTGTTATTAAAAACGATATAAGTAAATAAGTCGAAGCGAAAGCGATTCGAACTCGAGACTCGCTTTCGGTAATTAAGTTTATTTAAAAAGATATTATTTGTCGTTATAAGATTTTTTTTTAACTGATAGTCGATAAAAGTTTAGAGTTTAAGAAAAAGGTAATCGACTTATTTAATAATTAAGAAATCAATCGAGTCGTAGTTTTAACATACTACTTTTAAGCGAATAAAATAATAGAACGCGGCTACGGACTAATTAAAAACGCATTAAATAAGCTTGAAAGCATCGATTAGATTGCGTAATTGCTAGCCGTTTTATTTGCCGACCGTACTTCGGTGCATACTCTTACCGGATTCACTTTTTTTTATATAATATACGGTAAAGAAGCAATGCTTTCGATTAAGATTCGAATCTAATCTTAAGCTACGTTATTTTAAAAGTTAGTAACTAATCGTGCTAAGCTTATCGAATTAAAAGTACGCTAGTTCCGGATGCGAGACGAAGACGCTACGGAAGCTATACTTAAAAAAACCCGTTACCGTTAAAAAAGAAAAGATGCTTTTAATAATAAAAAGAACTTTCGAATCAGACTTTTAAAAGTAAGTGACTTGGTCTTTAAGCACGACTCGATACGTAAGATAAATATGTTTAACGTTAAGAAACTAGATTTTCGGTAGCTTAGCCTTTATTAAATTTCGTCGGTAAATATAAAAAGATATTATAAGTTAAAAGAGTTAAAAGAAGACGAAGCTTTGCTAGACGGAATATTTGCCGGCAATCGATTAAAAAAGTTTTACGTGCGATACACTTTCGAAGCGTTATTACTTTGCTTTAAGCTTTATATAAAAAGATCTTTAAAATAGCTTTTATTAAATAAAATAGCCGAGTCCGGCTTTTAAATTAAGCGCTTAAATAGATTTGTCATTCGATTACTTGGCTTTACGAAAGAGCAACGGAGCTAATACGCAAAAGTCTTTATAAGCAGTGATAAAGAAGCAATAGAGAATGATTAAATTATAAAAGCATGATTATACGTAAAGAAAAAGTCGAGTTTAGATTTGATTTTTAATTTCTTCTTTATTTAAGTTTGATTTTCTTTATTTTTTTTCTTTTTATATTCTTTTTATTTCTTTCTTTATATTAAAGAGCTTTACGTTATCATACTTATATGCTTTCGATCTATTATATACGAGCATATTATATATATAAAGCGGACCTTACTCGGAAGCTAATTAAGAAGAACATACGAAAAATCTATTGTATTAATTATTTAATAAGCTGTTGATACGCGATAAAAACCTTTTCGACTTTATAATTTAAAGCTAAGTAGAATAATGCGAAAGCTTTTCGCAGCACTTTAAGCACTGCTTTTACTCTTCGAAGTCTTATCGATATTATTACGACTCGAACTTTTCGTAGAATTACGAGTATTATTACGGCTAGAACCTCGCGAAGAAAAACTATTAGTATTGCCGCGATTAAAAGCTTAACAAGCACTTTAGCGGAGCTTCTTTGCTTGAAAAGGTGCTAGCGATTTTAAAAATGAAAATGAAAAAGATAAAGACTTTTCGGTAATCTATCGTAATCAAATCGAAAGAGAATTATAAAAGGTTCGTAATATATACTTACGCGATTAAAAAAGTTACTTAGCAAAGTATTGTTTCGATTTATTATAGCTAAGATCTAACGCAGCAGGTTTAGCGAAGCTAGATCGGCGGTAATAGCGGCGGCAAGTAAGCGCAACGCCGAGACGAGACTTAAGCTAGTTAAAAGACCTTTAGCATTAACGGCGGCAAAAGAAACAGCGGCGATACGAGCTCGAAAAAAAAAAAAGCATTATTAACTCGAAAAGCAAGAGCACGGCGAGTTTTTATAAAAAGGTTATTTGCAATTATGCTTTTACGAAAAACGTCGTCGGCCGTTTTAGTTTTATTATTTATAACCGTTATCGTATTTATTAAGATTATACCGGCATTAACGACTTTTGCGAAAAGCTATCGAATCGGAGTTAAAACGAATATAAGACAAAAAGTAAGATAACTTACGAAGATGCAAGTTGACTTGATAGCATAACAACGCTCGTATTTAATAGATTTATTAACGAAGAAGATGCATCGATTCGTAGCATTATCGATAGTTTTGCTTGCGTAGCTTACGCATTAAAAGCAAATCGATAATATAATAGTAAAAGATAAGGTTAGTAAGTAGTAATATTAAAAAGAAAATGAAAAAGTGTAAAGTTAATATAAAAAAAAAGTATTGTTTATAACAAGACTTCGAGTATATACTGCTGCTTTTGTTTTTTTTTATTACGTTACTACTTTAAGCTTCGCGTTATTATCGATTCGGCAGTGCGTCGCTACTTGACCGCTTAAACCGGCGTACGCTTGTTTTAATAACAATATTAACGCTCGAGTTGATATTATTCTTGTAATTGAATAAAAGAGCTATAAAAGATATGAAAAAGAGTTAGATCCGAAAGATTATCTTGCATTTTCGTTGCTATTTTTATCTTTTTTATTATATTATATACGCTTCGCATTAACACTGATCCGGCGATGTATCTTTAAGTAGTATTTTAAAACCGTATTGCGATTATGCAATTCGGCTATATGCTCGTTTTGCAAACTTAATCTTACTACTTTAATAAAAGGTGATTCGAAAGCGAGTCTGATTCGAAAGAAAGACGTATATAATAAAGTTAAAGCTTTATATTTGTTTTGTTTATATATATAGTACTAATGTTAAGCACTTTTATTACGTGGGTGCGCTGCATGCTTTAGCTTTGCTAAGCACGTAGTTAAGTCACGTGCAGGCTTTTATATAGACGAGTAATTGGTTCTTCTTTAAACCGGCATTATACTATTATATAATATAATACACGTACTTATAGCATATATTCGAGTGTCCTTCGATCGTCCTCCTTTTCCTTTTTTATTCACTTACGATTTTATCATAGCTATATTTATATATATCTCTTGATTTAACGTTAGGTATATGTCGGAGCTTTTCCTATCTATAATATAACTTGCTTTTAATATAATGCGATACCGAAACGGTTTCGAATTATATAATACTTATTTCCGCTTATCGTATTTTTTATTTATTAAAGCGAAAGATATTCGAAAGCAATTCGAAGTCTTTATGCGTAATCTTTATTGCGAAATAAGTGTTGAATTTTTAACTTTTTAAGCTTAGCGTAATATTTTCGATACTTAATTACTACTTACTTTTTTAAAGAAGAAAAAGTAATAGACTCGTATTAAAATCGATATTAAATCGAAAAAGTAAAGTATATTAAACGAATAATGCTTCGAGCGTATCGCCGTGCAAAGTAGCTTAAGTAAATAGAACTTTATAAATACCGAATTGAACTTTAACTAGCTCGATTTTGAACTAAAGTAACGACTTTTTAAGTAGTACTTATCGAGTATATCGAATAGCATGCTCGATAAATATAAATCGAAAAAAGATCGCTTTTAAAGCAATAGCTTCGAAGCTTATATGCAAAAGCACTTGATTGTTAGCTTAGCGTATATCGAATACTTTTCGAAAAAGCATCGTAAAAGCATATAGTTAATAACTTAGCGTATAACGTAAACTCCGAATATATAACTTTTCGTAAAAAAAGCAAGTTTGAAAAAGGTATAAAGACCAACTTTTAATTCGATTCTTTGCGTAAGTCATTAAATATATATAAAAAAGAAAAGCTCCGATATATACTGTGGTAGAGTTAGGGCTCTGTATTTGTTTTATTTATATATATAATACTGATGCTAGGCACCTTTGTCACGTAGGTGCGCTATATGCTTTGGCCTTGCTAAGCACGTGATTAAGTCACGTGTAAGCTTTTATATAAACGAGTAATTAGTTCTTCTTTGAACCGGCATTATATTATTATACAATATAATACACGTATTTATAATATACATTCGAGTGTTTTTCGATCGTCCTTTTCTTTTTTTTTTATTTACTTACGATTCTATTATAGCTATATTTATATATATCTTTTGATTTAACGTTAAATATATATCGAAGCTCTTCTTTTTTATATATATTTAATAACTTACGCAAAGATTCGAACTAAAAGTTAGTCTTTATACTTTTTTTAAACTTGCTTTTTTTACGAGAAGCTATATATTCGGAGTTTACGTTATACGCTAAGCTATTGACTATATGCTTTTACGGTGTTCTTTCGAAGAGTATTCGATATACGCTAGACTAATAATCAAGTGCTTTTGTATATAAGCTTCGAAGCTATAGTTTTAAAAGCGATTTTCTTTCGAATTGTGTCCGTCGAGCATGCTATTTAATATACTCGATAAGTATTACTTAAAAAGTCGTTACTTTAATTCGAAGATCGAGCTAGCTAAAGTTTAATTCGGTATTTATAAAATTCTATTCACTTAAGTTACTTTGCACGACGATACGCTCGAAGTATTATTCGTTTATGTTGTGCGGAACAGGCATGGTTCCACCCAAGCTATATGTGACATGTTATGTGACCTCGCTTAATAGCGCCTTTAGCACACTGGAGCTCTTAAGTACATGTACATAGATCTTGACGAGCTTTTTAAATAAAATATACCAAGCTTTATTTAATCTACAGAATCTCTTCTTGATCTTAATGCTAGTAAGCACTATAGTTAAAAGCTATATTCGCACTTACGAGCTATTTAATTAGTCTTTGATAACCTCCGAATTAATCGAAAGCGGATTCTGCAAGTCACTTTAACGTTACTTTGCTACAACTTTTATTTTTGCAATCTATCCTTTTTCAATTATATTCATTCCTTACAATTAACACTTATCACCTTTAAGAACTCTAACCAATTTTCAAAAGCTCTAGTTATAAAATCAATTGCTACAATAATAAACGACAAAGTAAAAGAGGTTCTCTTAATCAACAAAACGAACCTTATAAGTCGTAGCGACTTTTTAAAATGGATTACGAATTACAAATACCTTATTAAGCGCTTTAGCATAAAACAATACGCATCTTTTCGTATTAGCGTAAAAGAACTTGCTTTTTTTATCGAACAGATTAGACTAAAAACGAAGTTTGTTATAAAGATAGTAACAGAGCTTAATAACGAATAGTTCTAAAAGTAAGACCGCTAACGAAAAGCTTAAGAAGAACTATACTTAAGAGCTCTTGCAGACGATCTTAATAGACCTTTAAAGCTAAAAGACGTTGAGTTCGAAAACGTTCGAAAGGCGTATAACGATAATATAAAAAAATATAACTTCGTTATAAACAATTAAAAAGTTTTAAGTAATAAGAGCAATCAAATCATAGATTAAATTAAAAAGACGATTGAGAGCTTTATTCTCGAGGAAGCGATTTTAGCGGCTTTAAAAGAAGACAACACTTTTATTTAATTCTTAATAAAGAAGCTTTAAGAAATATGCCGTCTATCCGACTCGAGCTTTAAGCTATCGATAGCACGAGATTATAACAAATCCTTGCAAGCAGCTAAGCAAAAGAGCGTCTCTTTATCGGTATAGATCAAAGAACACCGAGCTATCTATAAGTTAGCGAAGATGAACAACTTTTATAAGACGACGAATACACTCGCGATAAAGGTATTCTTAAAAGCTATTAGCGAAAAATAGTTATTAACTTAAGCGTCGCTAAAGCTCGTAAAGGTCATTCGAAACGACGAGCTGTTATTGCTTTAAAAGCGCACTTTCTACGACTATTTTAACTAGTACGAAAGCTAAGTCGAAAAAAAGATTAATAATTCGAACTCTAACCTTTTTAATGTATTCGCTACTTTCGAAAATCAAACGATTCGCAGCACTTCCGGAAATGATAAGGCTAACGACACTGCTTTTAAGCAGTCCGGTAAACGCTCCGATAGCTTTAAAAGACTTGCTAAAGGTTTTAAGTGCTCGTGCTTTAAAAAGAGAAACTATTATTAAAACGCAATTAAATGCAAGATCCTTCGCTATTGCTTTAATAGTCTTAACGAAAATAGATTCGCAAAGCCGAACCGAGATGATATCGTCGCTATAAAAAAAAGGCTTTAAGAGCTTAAGTTCAAAGCGCTCCGAAAAAAGATCACGAAAGAAGGTTAAGCATAAATTCAAATCGATAAGATCGTTTTAAAAAGCAAAGAAAAGCAATCGAACGATAGCGATAAGTTAAAATACTTTAAAAAAGTATTAATAGTTATTATCGATCTTAAGCTCTTTAACACGCTCGATAATCTTGTTTTTAACGGTCTTTATAATACGGCTAACAATAAGCACTAGCTATTTAACAGCATTCTTTTCGATAATTGCGGCGCTACTTACTTTATTAACGATAAGAATCTTTTAATGCTAAGGTCAATTCAGCGCTTTCGCTTAACTGACTTTATCGAAGCTGGAACGAGTAGTCTTTTAGTCGTCGAGCGAAAGACTAAAGTCTTTAAAAAAGCTTTGAACGGACTAAATAAAGCTAAAACGGAAGATTTAAAATTAAAGAACGTCGTTATCGTTAAAAGGTTTAATATTAATATCATCTCGGAAGCTCTTTTAAGCAAAGCTAGCGTATAATATTCGAGATATGACGCAACTCTCCGTTACAAAGAAGTTAAAGAAAGCGTTATATTAAGAAAGTTAAAAAAGAAGTTCAACTTTACGTTTTTTAAATACAAGCTATTCAATTATTCTTTACTTTAATTGATTCGTAGCTCTTTTTACTTAATGATGTTCTTTACAACTTAAAAGCGTTTGCAAATACGCTATAAATTTTAAAAGAACAGTGTCTTCCGAGCTTTAAAAGAGGATTTATCGGTACTCTAGCATTTATAGACAGGTCATTTAAGCAAAAAAGCCTTCGAAGCGTTAGCTTATAACGCTAAAAGAATGAGACTTAAAGGAATTATTAAGGTTGAATATAAAGCATATGCTATTACGCACGCTTAACAAATCATATCTCGCCGCACGTTAGATAATAAAGCAGCTAAGCTATTTTACAAGATCGCTTAAGATCTATTCGACTTTTTTAATAGTTTCGAAAAGAGCAAATAGTTATTAATAATTAAAGATAAATATAATAAAAAGCTATTCGGCTTTATATTAAAAGACAAGTTACAATTGACGGTTATAAAAGTGCTAAAAGAATTTAAAGCATAAACGAGACGCAAATACGGTCTTTTAATAGCTGTTATACGTTATAACAACGATTCTTCGATAATCGCAATTAACGTAATCGACTTTACCGAATATTAAAGATAAGCGAAAGAAGTTGAGATCGAGTTAAAGCTTTTACTATCTTTTAATTACGAACTTAATAAAAAAGCTAAAAGGGCTAAAAGAGAAGTGATAAAACGGTTTATTAAAATGAAAATAAAAGCAAGGCTCTTAGAAAAGCTCTAGCCTGAAACTACATTAGCCGTTATTTACTTTTATAATATAATACCGAAAGCTAAGAGTTTTATAAAGAGTTCGAATGAAATGCTATAGCTTTAATTTAAGCAATATTTTAAGTAATACGATCCGGCGATCTTTATACGGATCGATATCGACTTAAGACCAGATTATAGCGGTTTGATTGCGTATAGCGCTCGTACGTACTTAATAATTAAAAACCGAGAAGCTCTTCGTAATAAAAGAGCTTTTAAAGTCAAACCGAAAAGATATATAAGCTACTTAGTTAGATATATAGCTTTTAATATATACAAGATCTATGTTCTTATGTTTTATAAAGTAATTGTCATACGCAACGTAACGTTCGATAAGACTTAATTTTATTTTAAAGACGAAGAAAAATCGATCGGCTAATCGATTAACGAGATTAAAAGCATCGTTATTAAATTAAAAGATATTAAAGACTTTAATTAAATAAAAGACGCTTTGTTTAATATAAAGAACGTTGCAAAAGATCGCTTAAAAAAGACGAATATAGCTGATATAAAAGGTGAGCAGCCGTTAAACTTTATAAAGGTTAACTTAAAAAGATTTAGTTAAAGCTTAAAAAATGCGACTTTATTTAATTTTAGCGATGCATAAACGTTAAGAGTTCTAATTTTAATTAGAAACTTTATAAATACGTTTATATCAAAAGCAATTGCTTTACGAAACGATCTAATAGACTTTGATAATTCAAGTTACACCGTTGAACGTTTCGCCAGCTTTTTAATTAAGAATAAAAGCGAAGGTGCTTTAAGACTGCCAGAAGCAAAGAAAAGCATTATAAACGGGCAAAAACCTAGCCTTAATAAAAAAGCGCGCAAATCATACCTTTAAGTTGTTATTTAAAGCCGAAGCTCGAAAGGCTAAGTTATAAGCCGACCAACGGAAGCTTTTACGTTAATAACCGGCGGAGATTCAAACCAAACAATTAAAAAAGAGCTTTTAAACCTTCTTAAAGCGAACACTAATAATAAGAAATTAAATTATAAACACTTTAAATAAAATTCCGACTTTAATAAAAAGCATTCACTTATTAATAGCCGCATTAGAAAACGCGCGAAAATATACGCAAGTGTTAATAAGCTTCTTTTAAACAACTTTCGCGCCGATTCGAACCGCTATTCGCGCGTTTTAAATTTTATATCGACTTTTTAAGCTAATAGCGAATCCGTGCGCGAAAATAGCAAAGATTACGAGATATTATACGTTATTATAGCAGCTATTACTTCGTTTAAACTGTTATTAAAACAGCTTAACTCGTAAGAACGAAAACATTTAAAACCTTTTACTTATTAAAAAGAGCTATAACGACACTTATACGGCAAAGAGTTCAAGGACGGAGCTCTTATAAAGCTAAATAATCTAGAAAAGAAGAATTGCTAGAAAGTGATTCTCGAAAGCGAAGCTAAGTCAAAACTTATACTTTTTAAATAAGTGTTTATATATAAGACTAGCTCGTTCGAAGAAATCGTAAGGTTTAGATCGAGGATTATAGTTAAAAGCGACTTTTAAGACGAATCTATTATCTATTCAACTTACGCTGCTACGCTAGCAGCTAGATCGTTTAAGATAATGATAGCTATAATAGTCGAATTTGATTTAAAAGTAAAACAGTTCGACGTCGTTAACGCTTTTATTAACGCTATAAGATATACGGATAGCGTCTTAGTTACGTATTATCTCTTTAACGGTTTTAAATAAAAAAGTATGCTCGTAAAGGTCGATAAAGCTTTATATAAACTTAAAGACTCGTTAGCTTTATAATATTTCGACTTTATAAGCACATTCGACAAATTAAAGCTTACTTTACTCGGTAAAGAACCGTGTATTTTTACGAATCTAAATAAGACGGTTTTTATAGCGTTTTACGTAAACGATATTCAAGTCATATATTATCACTTTAATCTTTTTAAAGCGCAAAAGATTATTAACGGTCTTAATAAAGCGTACGAAATCGAAACGATAAAAGATATTAAATGGTTTCTTAATATAAGAGTCGCTCGAAACCGTTAGCGAAGAACGCTAACGCTTATGCACGACGCTTATATTGAAAAAATAACTAAGAAATTCGAACTTACGGACGGACGCTGCTTAGCAACTCTATTACCGTTCTATGACTTAATTAAAAATAAAAAAATAGCTTCGCAAAAGCAAGTAAAAGAGTATTAAAAAAAGGTTAAATCCGTATTATATATAACGATTATGCTACGCTTAGATATAGCTTTTGCAGCTTCTCAACTCTTTTATTTTAGCATCAATCTAAGCGCGGAGCACTTTCGAGCTATAAACTAGTATTTGCGATATTTATTTGGCTCGCGCTTCAAAAGTATTTAATATAGCTAATTTAGCAAATCAAAGCTAATAATAGCCTTTAACGCTTTTTACGCCGATGACGAAGAGACAAAGCGATCTTCTTAAAGATACATTGTGTTTTTATTCGAAAGTGCGATCTTTTAAAAAGCTTTAAAGCAAAATATAGTTACTATATCATCTATTAAAGCGGAGCTTTTTGGCATGGCCTTCATAATGAAAGAGATTATAACGCTTTAACGGTTTTTTAAAAAGCTGTACCTTCGTTTTACGGCGCTTTAAGTAGTTTATTATAATAATTAATAAACAATCAAGCTTATAGCTAGTAAAAAGGAGCGTATCTTTACCAAGCTTCGCTACGTCGATATTTATAATATATAACTGCGTTAAAAGCACTTAAAAAAGAGCTTTCAAGTTCAATATCTCTTTATTAAAGAGATGCACGCTAACGGTCTTATAAAGAACTTGACTCGACAAAAGTTTAAGAGCTTTATTAAGCTCTTAAATTTATAAGACGCTCGCGCGTCAGTCGAGAAGCTTTAATAGTACGCATATGCTATTCATTTATTACATTTTATTTTTTTTTTATTTGCACGTGATTCAAAAGAAAACATTTATTTAGCAATCTTAACCGTCATTCTATCTTATCTTATACGCTTTTACTTTTCGCCTCTTATAATAAAAGATTTATTAAAGCTTTTAGCAATCTTTTTACTTTAGCTCGGCGCTTCGCAAAAGTCATAGCAACGGCGAGCGCCGCCGCGGGAACGGCAAGCGCAACGACTAGCGCAAAAGGAGCGACGACAACGAGTGCGACGAGAGCGACGAGAGCTGCGAAAGCGACGGGAGCAGCGAAAGCGACGAGAGCAACAAAGGCGGCAAGCGCAAGAGCTGCTACAGCAGCAGATTAAAGCTTTTGCATAAAGTCCGAAAGGAAGTTCTAGTTAAAAAGAGCTGTTTAAATTAAATTATTTCGAAAGTCAAAAAGCTTGACTTACGAAAGAGTGACATGCTCGAAGCGCTCCGCGTCACCGGACTACGGTTTGCTGCTATAGAACCATTTAATCTAACAAAGGCTATATTTAAATTAAAGGTCTTAAGAGCAAGAGCAAAACTTGCAAGGCTACCGAGACTACTTTTAAAACCTTTACTTCTACTCGCTAAACCGCCCGGACCACTAGCAGCACCTCTTAAAAAGGTAGCATTTAAGGCGAGCTGTTGTCGCATAGCATTTCGAAGACCTTGGCGAACTCTTTATATAGCACCACTATCTTTAGCGCTTACGAAGTTATCGAAAGCGGTGTTGATAGCGGCAGAAGCAACGGTACAATTGCTATAGTTACTTTTAGCACACCGGAGATAGCGTATAACGCTCGTATCGCAATTATAGCAGTCTTTATTAGACTTCGATGTAATCTTATTATTAATACACTTAATGCACCTTAAAGCTTTGACGGTCGTTAGTATAAGCAAGCGCTTAATAAGAAGGTTTAAAAGAAGGGGCGAAGCTTCGAAAGTAAAAGTGCGTAGTATAGCCGCCGTAACCGCCGCAATTGCAGCAGCAGCAATAGCTAAAGTAAAGAAAGGATTCTTTTAATAATCAACATAGATATATTAATCTATTAAAAGCACTTACTTTTAAACGGCTTCGGCCGCGCTTGACGATTCTATTAAACTAAGTTATTTGCTTAAGTAGCATTATATAAATAAATAAAAGTTAAGTGTTTATTATAATAGAAAAGAACGCGCTCTTACTTATATAGCAACGCGATAAAGACGGCGCTAAAGACCTTCGCTACGTAATAAGACCGACTTAAAAAAGAATTGCATTCTTGATTAACACTCAATCAACAATAACAACCGCTATTTGTTTATTTAGACTGCGATAACAATCTCTTTTGTTTACATCGAGTTTAAAAAGCTTAATCACTTATTTTTTTTTCTTTTTTGTTTGCTTGCAGCTCAGCAGCTACGCTGCTAACTTAAAGAGTGTGTTATGCGGAACAAGCATAGTTCTACTTAAGCTACATGTGATATGTTATATGACCTCGCTTAATAGCGCTTTTAGCATATTAAAGCTCTTAAGTACATGTACATAGATCTTGACGAGCTTTTTAGATAAAATATATCAAGCTTTATTCAATCCACAGAATCTCCTCTTGATCTTAATACTGGTAAGCACTACAGTTTAGTATACTTTACTTTTTCGATTTAATATCGATTTTAATACGAGTCTATTACT
This sequence comes from Drepanopeziza brunnea f. sp. 'multigermtubi', assembly GCF_022702325.1. Lineage (NCBI taxonomy): Eukaryota > Fungi > Ascomycota > Leotiomycetes > Helotiales > Drepanopezizaceae > Drepanopeziza > Drepanopeziza brunnea. The sequence goes on along the minus strand of NW_027094078.1, from coordinate 2,021,074 downwards.
TTTTCTTTTTTAAAAAGGTAAGTAGTAATTAAATACCGGAAATACTACGCTAAGCTTAAGAAGTTGAAAATTCAATACTTACTTTGCAATAAAGATTACGTATAAAGATCTCGATTTGCTTTCGAATATCTTTCGCTTTAGCAAATGAAAGATACGACGAGCGGAAATAAGTATTATGCAATTCAGAATCGTTTCGGTATCGTATTATATTAAAAGCAAGCTATATGTTTATACGAAAGCTTAATTAATAATCGACTTCGTTTTTATTTCGATACACTTAATCTCGGCAATTACTTTTCCGCTTATTCGGATCTTACGTTTAAGAGTTAAACGTATTATTAATATCATTTATTATATCGATTTAATTTCGATTATCTAGCTCGAAGCGATTAGCACTCGACTTTTTAATAAATTACTTTCGACGCATCGAGATCTTATATATTTATAACATTTCTTTATATATTTAATATTTATTATAAATTGTATTTATTTCATTTTTATTATTTATTTATATTTATATTATTTTATTATTTTCGTTTTTTTTTCGCATTTGTTTTAAAACACATTTACACTTTAATCGGTATTTATTAACTCAACTTAACGGCTTTACGTTAAAGCTTTTAGAAAGCAAAAAGAGCTATAACTTCTTCGACTCAAAAGGATTTCGGACTTAGCGAAGATGCTACTCGTAAGCTAATCGAAGACGAAGTAAAGAAGATTCAAGCTTTCTTACTTTTCGTAAATGCTTTGAATTACGTAAGTATTCGTAAACTTTTTTTTAAACTTAAAGCTTTTAAAATACTCGCTTTCGATAAAGCTAATATTACAGATTACATTCGCTAGTTCGAACGAGCGTTTAAAGATTACGGTATCGTTACCGATTCGGAAAAGAAGTAATGCTTTGTTAAATATAATATTTTTAGCTTTTTCGATTATAATATACGTTGCAATATCGAAAGCTTCGACGGCTTTTCGAATCCGAAAGTAACTTAAGACGACTTTAAATCGATAGTTAAAAAAGAGTATAAAGCTTTCGACTTAGCTAAGTAAAAAGATAGTATTAGCTTTTTAAACGACTTAAGCAATAAATAGATAGCAAAAGAAAGAGCTTTTAAAACGGAGCTTTTATAATTCACTTAATAATTTAATTTTACGAGCTTTGCTTGCTTAATTAATAAAGATATTATCGATAAGCAATTAAAGTAAAAGTTCTTCGATTGCTTATTATTATCGATATAGAATCGGACTTAAAAGAACGTTAAACTTAAAAAAGATTACTTACAAACGTATAATATAATATATATTATAATTAGCGATTTAATTAAGCAAGAATAGATTATTGCAAAACGGATTAAAAAATACAGCTACGCCGAAATCTTTAAAGCTTTTTCTCGTTATAATCTTTATTAAAACGAGAACTCTCGTTTTTAAGTACCGTTTATCATTTCCGAAAGTAAGCGAAACTTATACGTTTCGCTTTTTTATAACACTTACTTCGATAGTACTTATTTCTTTTTTTCTTATCGCGCAAGTATTATTACTACGAGTTCGATTACTTCGTTTATCGATCTTGATTTAAAAATCGAAGTTCTTATAAAACAGTTAGCGAAAGTTAATATTTACTTAAGACTTATCGATAGCTTCGCTTTCGTACCGAAAGAAGCTTATATAAACTTATTAAAAGCTGCTTAATATAAAAAGACTTAAGAAATCGCTTTGCACCGGGTCTACGAGATTAATACGGCCGATACTTATTCGAACCGTAATTACGTAATATCGGAAAAGAAACGGTTTTTAAACGATTTTAATTGCATTTTCTATTAATGCTAATAAACTTTTGACTTACTTAACTATTAATAAAAGCTTTATAAATATTAAAATCAATGCTATTTATTTATACTTTAATACGGACTAGCCTTTCACTTTAACGAAGCGGACTTGATATATATAAAGTCGTATTAAAAAGAGATATTATCGATTTCGTTTTAGTTTTAAAACGATACTTTTAAGTATAAGTAAGTTTTAAAAAAAGTTCGTAAAATAATAAATAATCTTAATTTTAAGCGTTGTTATAAAGCTTTAAAAGCATAACGAGAATCTATTAAAAAAGCTGTATAAGAACGCGCTAAAGCACTTATTCGAATAGCTAACGACGGTAATACGGAAGCTTTTCGTATTAACGACTTTAATACTTCGGATATAATTCGCTAGCGATGCATTATATTAGCGGATTTACATGCTCGCGTATTTAATATAAAAGTTATTATTGCATTAATAAAAACTCGAGCGCGCAACGCAGCTTTTCGAGTTACGTTATATTCGCTAAAAGACGCTTTTTTAGCAAAAGCAAAGGTTTAATCTACTTATAATTAACTTAAAATTATTTTCGTTAAACTAATAGAAATAAATAAACTCGAGCTCGCTTATACCGCGATTCTTAACCGAAACGCTTTACGACCGAAAGACTTACGGAATTTGCTCGTCACGCTATTAAAAGCTCTTAAAGCTGTACTTAAGCTTAAGGCTAAGCCTTTTAAGACTGTTAAATTATACGAAAGACTTAATAAAGTAATTTCTTTTTTAAGAATAAACTACGAAGCGATTCGTATTAAGCTTTTAAAAAGGCGCGATTTGCTAAAGAACTTAACTTTTAATAAGATTATTGCGTTCTTCGCTGCTCTTTTTACTTTTAAACGATCTTCTTTCGAAAGTATAATCGATAAGATGATTTAACAAACCTTTATTAACGAAAGCGCTATTAATTGCTTTTGAGTTACGGTTAGCGTTACGGAAGCTTTAAAAGATTGCTTAATTATAAATAGCAAGCTTATATCGAAAGCGACGGATAATCCGATAAAAGACGGATTTGCTTCGAAGCTTTAGCGGCTTATTTAAAGAAAAAGTAATATCTTTTTATTTAATAACGATCCGTTTTGCAAAGTTACGAATCGCTTTATTAATAAAGCGCTTTATCGCAAGAATTTACTTTTTTCTTTTTTTTTTATTATTGCGACTTACGGCCGAATCACCGGTAAAATAGACTTTACGTAAGTCTTTACTCGATTAAGACGGATCTTATACAAAGATGCTATTGCTTAACGGTTTTAACTCGAACGCTTATTCGAATTCTTTTAAATAATTAAGCTTTAATTATAAAAAAACATCCGTAGTAGTTAGATTAAGCACCGCCGACGCAATACGCTTTAAGCATTCGAATCTCTTTCGATTTAAAAGCGGTTTTGCTTTATTTTTATTATTAGCTTTATTTCGATTCTTTTTATAATTGTATTTTACGGTGTTTTTTAGTTTTAATATCTCTTTTTCGATTAGTTTACTCGTAAAGATCGACGTACTTTACGAACCGTAATTAAAAGCGATTCGAAACTTTTTTCGACGGAAATCGGTTTAGCTTCGACGTTTAATTAATTATTCTTTAAATATTCTTATTATCATTCGCTAACTTTTAAAGTCATTATTAATATACTCGGATAGTCTTTTATTATTAATACGCGGGTTATATTCGATACAAGTGCGGAGGTCAGCGTTATTACTTATAACGCCGCGATTAAATTCGAAGTCTTTATAACTTACGATTAAAAGATAAGCTTTTAAATAATTACCGGTTTATTATCGCGCTTTATCGGATACGCCGATAATATATTTATTAATATCGAAAGTGCTACGATCCGTATTTGATTTTATATTATAAATTCGCTAAAGTTTTAACTTATACTCGATTACTTTTTTATACGTAAAACGAAAATCGGTTTTTAATACTTTTCGAATTATAAAAGTAATCTTATTATTATAATAATTACTAATCCGTATACGAGCTAAGTTACTTAAGTTAAAATAAGCGATAAAACAAATTAATACGACGAAGCCGTCGATCGCTTAAAAGAGCAAAGTATAAGCTTTATTTATTACGATAAGTCTTCGAGTAATAGCAATAGCGATTCGGAAAACTAATAATCGACTTCGTTAAAAGCGCCGAAGTCGGTATATTAAAAGCTTTTTGCTTTTCGTTCGATTTTAAAAGCGAAACGCTATAGCATCGAAAAAAAAACGACTTTATTACTTAAAAGCAGTTTATTAATGTTTTTGCTTTTACGAAATGCGATTTATACGATCTTTTAACAACTTGTTAAATAAATGCTATTAGCATTAATAACTTTATAATTCGCTATTACGATTATATCGATTATTAAAATTCGATATTTTATCGAACTCGAAAAAAGATCTTTTTAAACTTAGTTAAAGTGTTCGGTATATATAAAACTAAAAATAAAAAAATTAAACTAATTAACGAAGCAAACGGCGTAAAAGCAGTATTAAATAGCAAAGTTGATTAATATAAGCTATCGAAAGCTAAAGATACGTTATAAAAGCAAGTAAAAGAATACAAGCAATACTTTTTTCTGCGTATTGCCGATATATCGAAAGGCTTTCGAATCACACTCGAACGTATAACGAACTTAAATATCGATAATACTTTACGACTTAAAGAAAAAGATTTGTTTAAAAAGATAATGTTAAGCAAAGAAAAATCAATTGCATTCGCTTAATAAAAGTGCGGTAAATTTTACGACGACGTTTTACTATCGATTAAGCTTAAAATTATCTTATATACGGCTTAGCAAGCTTTTAATTACTCGTGCTCGAAAGCTTTATAACTTATTGTTATTAAAATGCTTTAAAACAAGCTTAATAAAAGAGTTTTAAAGTATTGCGAAAGACTATACCGGAATCAATAGTTTTTAATAGCTAAAAAGCAGCCGGGCCAATACCGACTTATCAATTTAGCAATTCTATTTAATATAGTTATAAAGAAGGACGTTAATCTACTTTTAATTATAAATAAGTTTGTTAAAAAGTTTTTTAATTATTAAATAGCTAACTTAATCGACTTTTATTCGAACTATAATTAATAAATATTCTATTAATCGAGTAAAGACTTTACCGCTTTCTTTACATTATTAAGTCTTTTCCGATGCATTACTTTTCCGTAAAGTATTATAAATTCGATAGCTTAATTCGTTTGAATAATTAATTTTATTTTAAGTCTTTTATAACTTAAAGTCTTTATATTATTTATCGACGATATTAAAGTAAAAGGATTATAAACGGATTATTCCGACGAAAAAGCACTTTTAAGTATACGCCGATTCGTGCTCGAATATATTTAAAACATCGATAAGACTTTAAAACGGATTAAGCGCGTTAATATTATAATCGAAGAAAAATTATAATTCTATTAAAATAAAATAAATATAATAAGATTCGTATATAATTCGAAAAGTCGAAAACCCGCTGCGGATAAAGTTATTAAGATTAATAATTAAAAAACTTTCGAAAACGTTATTAAAGTTAAAAGATTTTTAAGCTTTTGCTTTTACTTTCGTATTTAAGTTAAAAGATTCGTATATATTATTAACTTTTTTTATAACTTTATAAAAAAAGATATAGATTAATAATAGATCGAAGCGTATTCGAAAGCTATACGAATGCTATAAAATGCTTTAACGACGGCTTCGGTTTTAATTAAAATCGATTACGAAAATTAAAACAAAAAAATAATAATAAGAACGGACGCTAACTTAAAAAGATAAAAAAGATATATCGATTAACGCGAGATTATTTTTAATAAAGTATAACCGGCTCGATACGAATCCGAAACTTAAACGAAAGCAAAACGGAATTACGACGCTATTAAATAAAAGTGCCGCGAAGTACTTAAAGTCTTTAAAAAACTTAAGTTATAAATTATTAAAGTGCACTTTATCTTTAAAACTAACGCTAAAATGCTTGTTGCTTAACTTCGACGAAAAGTTATTAATATACTTTCGGCTTTAATTATACGCTAGCTAGCTTAAATTAATTTTTTCGATTTTAAAGTTCGATATATCTTCGATAAAGATTATACCGCTATCGATATATTATCGAGACGGCTATAACACTTCGATGATTCAAGCGAAGAAGATAAAAATGAATTTAATAATAGCTTATTAATCGACTTAAAACTTATTAAAGCTCGAAACGGCTTCGAAAGATTTTCGACGGACTTTTTAATAGATATTCGCTAATCTATTTTTAAAGATATGTTTTAACGCTCGAAAGAAACGAAGAATGCAAACTTAAACGAGTTTAACGACGATTACGATTACGAAAGTCTTTTAAATTTAATCGAATACTTTTTAAAATCAATTCGAATAGCTATTTTCTTAACGACTTTGCGAAGACTTAAAGACTTAAATAAAATAAAATACCGTAAGTTTAAAAAAAAAGCTATTAAATACGAAGTGAACGATAAAAAACTTTAAAGACTCTCGACGAAAAGTCTTTTTTTCCGATTAATAATCGATAAGCCTTTAATTAAAACGGATATTATTACGGCTTGTTACGATAAAAGTAATTATAAAAGCTATAAATTAACTTATTACCGTATATCTTAACGCTATTTTTAAAATAAATGCTATACGAACGTTAAACGATTCGTTAAGACTTATAAAAAATACTAGCACCGAGCAGCTAATAAGCTCGAAGAGCTATTGCATTTTACTCGATTTAATAGCTTAATAAAACGTTAAGCTATCGATATTACTTATTTATTTGCACGCAATAATAAAAGCTATTTAATTGTTATTAAAAACGATATAAGTAAATAAATCGAAGCGAAAGCGATTCGGACTCGAGATTCGCTTTCGATAGCTAAGTTTATTTAAAAAAACATTATTTGCCGTTATAAGATTTTCTTTTAATTGATAATCGACGGAAGTTCGGAATTTAAGAAAAAAGTAATCGATTTACTTAATAATTAAAGAATTAATCGAATCGTAATCTTAATATACTACTTTTAAGCGAATAAAATAATAGAACGCGGCTACGGATTAATTAAAAACGTATTAAATAAGCTTAAAAGCACCGATTAAATTGCGCAATTGCTAGCCGTCTTATTCGCCGACCGCATTTTAATGCATACTTTTATCGGATTCACTTTCTTTTATATAATATATAATAAAGAAGTAATGCTTCCGATTAAGACTTGAATTTAATTTTAAATTACGTTATTTTAAAAGCTAGTAATTAATCGTGCTAAGCTTATCGAATTAAAAGCACGTTAATTCCGGATGCGAAACGAAAACGCTACGAAAGCTATACTTAAGAAAACTCGCTATCGTTAAAAAAGAAAAGATGCTTTTAATAATAAGAAAAACCTTCGAATTAAACTTTTAAAAGTAAGTGACTTAGTTTTTAAGCACGACTCGGTACGTAAAGTAGATATGTTTAACGTTAAGAAGCTAGATTTTCGATAGTTTAGCTTTTATTAAATTTCGTCGGTAAATACAAAAAGATATTATAAGTTGAAAGAGTTAAAAAAAAACGAAGCTTTGTTAAACGGAATATTTGCCGGCAATCGATTAAAAAAGTTTTACGTACGATATACTCTCGAAGCGTTACTACTTCGCTTTAAGCTTTATATAAAGAGATCTTTAAAATAGCTTTTATTAAATAAAGTGGCCGAGTCCGGCTTTTAAATTAAGCGCTTAAATAGATTTGTTATTCGATTACTTAGCTTTACGAAAGAGCAACGGAACTAATACGTAAAAGTCTTTATAAGCAGTGATAAAGAAGCAATAAAAAGTAATTAAGTTATAAAAGCATAATTATACGTAAAAAAAAGGTCGAGTTTAAATTTAATTTTTAATTTTTTTTTTATTTAAGTTTAGTTTTTTTTGTTTTTTTTTTTTATACTTTTTTTATTTCTTTTTTTATATTAAAAAGCCTTACGTTATTATACTTATATGCTCTCGATCTATTATATACGAGTATATCATATATACAAAACGGACTTTACTCGGAAGCTGATTAAAAAAAGCATACGAAAAATCTATTATATTAATTACTTAATAAGCTGCCGACATGCGATAAAAACCTTTCCGACTTTATAATTTAAAGCTAAATAAAATAATACGAGAGCTTTTTATAGCACTTTAAGCATTGCTCTTACTTTTCGAAGTCTTATCGATGTTGCTACGACTCGAACCTTTTATAAAATTATAAGTATTGCTACGGTTAAAACTTCGCGAAGAAAAACTACCGGTATTGCCGCGATTAAAAGCTTAGCGAGCATTTCGGCGGAGCTTTTTTGCTTAAAAAAGTGCTAGCGATTCCGAAGATAAAGATAAAAAAAACGAAGACTTTTTAGCAATTTATCGTAATCAGATCGAAAAAGAATTATAAAAAGTTCGTAATATACACTTACGCAATTAAAAAAGTTACTTAGCAAAGTATTATTTCGATCTATTACAATTAAGATTTAACGCAGCAAGTCTAACGAAGTTAGATCGGCGGTAATAGCGGCGGCAAATAAGCGCAACGCCGAAACGAAACTTAAGTTAATTAAAAGACTTTTAGCATTAGCGGCGGCAAAAGAAGCAGCGGCGATACGAGCTCGAAAAAAAAAGAAAGCATTATTAATTCGAAAAGTAAAAGCACGGCGAGTCTTTATAAAAAAGTTATTTACAATTATGCTTTTACGAAAAACGTCGTCGGCCGTTTTAATTTTATTATTTATAGCCGTTATCGCATCTATTAAAATTATACCGGCATTAACGACTTTTGCGAAAAGCTATCGAATCGGAGTTAAAACAAGTGTAAGACGGAAAGTAAAATAACTTACGAAGATGCAAGTTGATTTAATAATACGGCAACGCTCGTATTTAATAGATTTGTTAACGAAAAAGATACATCGACTCGCAATATTATCGATAGTTTTACTTACGTAGCTTACGCATCGAAAGCAGATCGATAATATAATAATAAAAGATAAAGTTAATAAATAATAATATTAAAAAGAAAATAAAAAAGTATAAAGTTAATATAAAAAAAAAGTATTGTTTATAATAAGACTTCGAGTATATATTGCTGCTTTTGTTTTCTTTATTACGTTACCGCTTTAAGCTTTACGCTACTACCGATTCGGCAGTGCGTTATTACTTGATCGCTTAAACCGGCGCACGCTTATCTTAATAATAATATTAACGCTCAAATTGATATTGTTTTTGTAATTAAATAAAAAAGTTATAAAAGATATAAAAAAGAATTAAATTCGAAAGATTATCTTATATTTTCGTTGCTATTCTTATCTTCTTTGTTATATTATATACGCTTCGTATTAATACCGATCTAGCGATACATCTTTAAGTAGTACTTTAAGATTGTATTGCGATTATGCAATTCGGTTATATGCTCGTCTTGCAAACTTAACTTTACTACCTTAATAAAAGGTGATTCGAAAGCGAGTTTAATTCGAAAGAAAGACGTATATAATAAAGTTAAAGCTTTATATTTATTTTATTTATATATATAATACTAATGTTAAGCACTTTTGTTACGTAAGTGCGCTATATGCTTTGGCTTTGTTAAGCACGTAATTAAGTTACGTGCAAGCTCTTATATAAACGAGTAGTTAGTTCTTTCTTAAACCGGCATCATACTATTATATAATATAATACACGTACTTATAGCACACATTCGAGTGTCTTTCGATCGTCTTCTTCTTCTTCTTTTATTCACTTACGATTTTACTATAGCTATATTCATATATATCTCTTGATTTAACGTTAGGTATATGTCGAAGCTCTTCCCTTCCACAATACTTAACGTTAAATCAAAAGATATATATAAATATAATTATAATAGAATCGTAAGTAAATAAAAGGAAAGAAAGAAAACGATCGAAAGACATTCGAATATATGCTATAAGTACGTGTATTATATTATATAATAATATGGTGCTAGTTCAAGAAAGAATTAACTACTCGTTTATATAAAAGCTTGCACGTGACTTAACTACGTGCCTAGCAAAGCTAAAGCATGCAGCGCACCTACGTGACAAAGGTGCTTAGCATCAGTACTATATATATAGACAAAACAAATACAGAGCCGCAACTCCACCATATTATATATAAATTGTGATATTTTTAAATAAAGTTATTAGTTTATCGAGTAAATATAAATAAGTAAATATAGTTTATAATATTTTTAGTAATATAATAAGTGCTTTATAAATAAATCATTATTATCGGGTTATTAAAGATTAAGTTATTGCAAGTTATTATATATATAATAGTATTACTTTAACTTTCGATATATATTCTTAACTTTAAAGTAAAGGATAAGTTTAAATAAGCTTAAGGTTGAAGCATAATATGCTTATTTCGTATTGGCTAAGTTAATAGAAAGCTTAATATTTCGAAGAACATCAAAATTTTATCGCATGAAAAATATATTTAAAATTATAAGGTTTTCGATTTATATTATAAAGAATGAAAGAGGATTACGGTTGTTTTCAAATTTAAGGAATTCTATTAAAAGAATCGTATAATAACGTAATATAAATTTTTATATATATACGAAACTTTTTTTAATAATTTAATAAAAAATGTATTATTTTAAAAGTTAAAAATAATATAACTATTAGTTTTGAAAGCAGATCTAAAAAGCCGTACTTGATTCTATTAATAATTTTTTATTTTATTTATTATTTCGAAAGACTAGTTATTATAAAGAAATAAAAGATATTATAACCTTTTTTCTATTTAATTTCTTTTATAAAGTTTATATTCTTTTGCGTAGCGTATAGAACCGAGTATCAGCTATTTAATAAAGAAGTTCTTACGTGATTTAATTAATAATAGCTTTTAAATCGCGTATCTCGAGAAAGGCGACATTAAAAAGGCACGCAAAATATCGTATTATTTTTCTTTAATAAAAACGCTTTTATAAAATAAATATTTTTTTTTACGTGACGTATAAAACTATGTACTAGCTGCTTATCAAACAATACCCACGTGATTTGATGAATAATAGCTTTTAAAATCGCGTATCTCGAGAAGGGCGATACTAAAAATGTGACGACCTTAAGCGATTACTTGAAAGAACTCACGGGAGCGCGGGGGTTCACATAAGAGCTCAAGAGAATCTTAAAGTAATAACTTAGAATCAACAACTACCGAGTGTAAAGGTCGAAAGTAGCTGAGGTCTATATACACGAAAGTAAAAGCGCCAAAGACTCGTGAACTATAGTTTATAAGTCAAAAAGCGAAGAATAAAAGAATACGAAAAATACGAAGGAAAAAAAGAAAGAAGTAGCTTAGCGCATATAAAGTGGGTCCAAGAGACCTAGCGTATCGTCACACTACCTTCCCGTCCGAAAAAAGCTCGTCTTCGAGCGTTTATCTATTGCTTTATCACTGCTCAAGTGATCGTAGTCATTAATACCGTCCGAATAAACCTTGATCTACTCGAAGAGCTTCGCGAAAAGGCCGAAGAGCTCTTTGTGTTCCAAATAGAAGTCACGTACCTTAAAAAGAGCGTACATAAAGTCGAAAGCGGAGTACTAAGTAAGGTCAATGTCGCGGCCGAGCTAAAAAGCGCGGTATTCAAAGTGCTTTTTAATTTAGCGTACCGCTAGAATATTTTCTACTTCGTACTCAAGTTCGCTAGTAATATTAATCGAGTCAAGTTCAAGAATGATTTGCTCGAGAGTAAAGTCATTAAGAGCTTTTCGTAATCGTCCGGGGTGAAAGACTAAGTAAACTTTTATTGACTCGAAAAGCTTAAGTTTAAAGCTATTATAAACGTTATCGGTAACTTCGAACGGTCCGTTCGTCGGATTATCGAGCTTCTTTAACGGTCGAAAAGTAAAAAACGAGCGTATATCCAACTAAACCTTATCATTAACGTCGAAGTCAATCGAGCGCTTTAATTTATTAGCTTGTTTAGTCATGCGGTTTTAAGCGCGCTAAAGGTGCTCTCTAGCGAGGTTCTAAGCTCCGAAGTAGCGGTTAGCGTAAGCGCAAGCTTCGTTTTAATTGAGCTTGCGAAAAAGAGTTTAGTCGTCAAGTCGTTTTAAGCTTTAATTCCAAGTGGTCCGAAAGGCGTAGCCGTAAATTACTTTAAAAAGGGAAAGACCGCCGAAAGAGTCGTAAAAGAGCGTCAATTAAACGAAGTCTATTATAAAAAGGAACTCATTCCAATCGTCTTAATAGTAGCTTACGAAAAGACGGAAGCGCTTTTGCAAGTACTAGTTATAGATTTCGGTTTGACCGTTAGTCTCGAGATATGCGGCGGTGCTAAAGGTCAATTTAGTATTAAAGATCTTATTAAATTCTTTCTAGAATTCGGACCAGTATTAAGGTCTTCTGTCAAAAGTCAATATCAAAAGAGCTTTAAAATACTTATAAATATAATAGATATAAAGCTTGGCGAAGCCTTTAGCGTCGATAGACTTATGATAAAAGATCGAGATTGCTTGCTTAAAAAAGCGATCGATTACTATAAAGACGTTGTCGTAGCCGTGCTTGTCTTTATTAAAGCTATAAAAATCCATAATGACGTGCTCTTAAAAGCGCGAAGAGATCGAGAAAGATTAAAGCAAACTAGGTTTTTTATCGCGAAGCACTAAAGCTCGTTTGCAAGCGTAGCAGTTACAGCAATACTAGTTAACGAATCTGGTTATACCGTGCTAGTAATATTATGTTGCAAAGAGCTTATAAGTTTTGCGAGAGCTAAAGTATGCTGTAAATACTTAGTCGTAGACTTTTCGAACGAGTAATAAGCGCAAGTTTTAAACGTCGAGAACTAATAAGCGACTGTTATAAAGCAGCAAGTCGCCTTTTATAATAAGTTTAGCTCGTAAACCGTAGTTCACGAGTAAGAACTCAGCTTTAAAAGCTTAAACTCGAAATGCTATAAAGCTAAAAGCGGTCCGATTAACTTTTAAAACTTAATTAATAATTCGGAATATCGGTAAGAGCTCCGCGATCTCTTCGATAATGACGGCGGTCTTCGAAAGCGTAAGTTAGCGTAGCTCTTCGGTCAAGAGTCGTAGGTCAACGTTATCGGCGCGGAGCAGCGTTTGCAAGCGTTAAGTGCGCTTAAAGCTGTTTTAAGAAAAGAGCTTTTCGGTACGACGTATTAGCGCGTCAGCTAGCGAGTTGTCTTTACTTAGTCTATACGTAATGATGAAGTTGTAATCGGAAAAGAGCTCTACTTAGCGTGCTTAACGGGCGTTAAAAGTCTTAAAGGTTATAAAGTACTTTAAAGCCTTGTGATCGGTGATTACTTGAACTTAATAAAAAAAGCCGGCGAGTTCGGCGCGAAAGTTATTAAAAGAGCGTATAATAGCCAGCATCTCTTTATCGTAAACGACGTAATTAAGCTTAACGGGAGCTATGGTTTTAAAGTAGTAAGCGACTAATAGCTAATCGGAACTATGCTTTTAAGAAAAGACTAAAGCGACTACGCCGTCTAAAGCGTTAGTTTTTAGCATACAAAAGAAGTCTTAATTATAATGCTATAAGATTAGCGAAGTAATCAAAGCGAGCTTTAAAAGATCGAAGCTTCTTTAATATTAAGAATTAAATAAAAAAGAAACGTTAGCTTTAATCAAGTGTATTAAAAGCTTCGCGATCACGCCGTAGTCTCGAATAAAACGGCGGTAGAAGTTATAAAATCCAAAAAAGCTTTAAACGCTTTTGACGATTATGAAAAGCGCTTAATGCTTTATTATCGACGTCTTATCCGGATCTACTTTTAAGCTTTCGATAGAAATGATAAAGCTTAAGTATTTTACTTTAATAATGCTGAATTCGCATTTTTTAATATTAGCCTAGAAGCTAGCGTCGTCGAGTCGTTAAAAAACCTAGCGGACGTAGTAAGCGTGCTTTAAAAGGTCGGAGGAGTAGATCAAGATGTCGTCTAAATATGCCGTGCAAAAGATATTTAAGAAGTCGAAAAAGAGGTCATTTATATAGCGTTGATAAATGGCGGGTCTATTAGTCAGTCCGAATAAAAGGACCTTGCACTTATAAGCACCGTAACGTATTCTGAATATTATAAGCTCTTTTAAAGCTGGGTCCATTCGTATTCTGTGAAAGGCTTGCCGAATGTCGAGTTTCGTAAAGATTTTAGCTCTTAAAAGACGTGCGAAGGTCTCATCGATCAAGAAGAAAAGGTATCGATCTTTACGAGTAAGGTTGTTCAGCGCGCGGAAGTCAATACAAAAGCGAAAGGAACCGTCTTGTTTCTTAGCAAACAAAACTAAAGCTACAAATAACGCTATTAAAAGTTCGATAAAACCTTTATTAAGATTGTCGATAAAGTAAGCTTTAATAAGCTCTAGCTCAAGGATCGACATCTTGTACAATAGTAAGTACCGAAGCGCCTTCTCTCCCCTTTCGAAAAGCTCGATTTTATAATCGTAAAGCTTGTGTAGTGCTAGCACGTTGCTAGCGGCCTTAAAAAACACGTATGTATAATCGAAGTATTCGAGAAAAATAAAAGGGTCGTTAATAAGCTCTAACAGTTCTGCTGCAAAATCGATAGCAAAGATAAAGCCGTTAGTAAAGCGTGTCAGCGTTGCTTAATAATCAACCTAAGTAAAAGCAATCGTCTGACGCTCGGAGATCAAGCAATCGAGCTCGTAAAAAGACGTAAAGAACAGTTCTACGTCTTTTTATCGAGCAATCATATAAAAGGCGTGTCCGAAGACGCCGTTGATTTTAAGGTTTCTATTGATTTTGTACTTAAATGTTTAGCGAAAGCGTTTGATAAGTAAAAAAAGTTCTACGGAAGCAATATCGGTTAACACAAGCTTACGGTTCATCTAAGACATTGATTTAGCGTAGTCCTTAGAAAAGGTGGTTTTCGTAAAGCGAAGGAATAACGGCTTTAAAAAAAAGTAAATAGAAAAAAAAGGTTCAACAATCTTAAAAAAGAAAGCGGAAAGAAAACGATTCCGAAAAGAAAGAGGACGATTTTAAAAAGAAAAAGGTGATTTAGCGACTATTATTATTGCTTAATCCGCTCGTAAACTATAGTTCACGAATGAATTAACGTCGTAAGCTCTTTAAAAGCGGTCTAAAGCTCGATTACGTTTATTAGCGTCGTGCTAATGACGAGCGTTTACTTTACGCTAATTAAAGTGTATAATCTTAATAGGTTTAGCGTAAGTAGCGGTCGAAAGGTTAAAGCGAAGTTAATAAAGCTTGCGGCGGGCGCAGTTAAAAAGAATCTGGTGCTTAGTTAGCTATGTTCGTCCGAGGATCACGCTATGATTTCTAAGGTTAATAATAAAAAAAAAAGTAAAAGATTAAACGCGCTTATCGACCGTAAGGTTAAGAAGTGCAAAATGTAAGATAATAGCTCTACGAGCTCTATTGTATGATTTAATAAAGAATAAGGCCGAAAAGGGTTGAATCAAAAGTTTAAAAAAGAAAGAAAATGATTTAAGTAGCGCTAAGTTAATTAGCGCGTACTTATTAGCTTTTAAGTCGAGCAAAGCAGATACCTTGTACGAAAGGCCATTCTTAATAAAAGTGACGGGTATAGTCATAGCTTTACCACCAAGAAGCTTCGTAAGATCGAAGTATCGTATGTCTCGAAGCTAGCTTAAAAAAGAGGCTTTGCTTAAGCCTCGACGTTTCTCTTATTAAGAGCGTCGGGGTCAGCAAGAAAGAGCTCTTAGTGATCTTCAAGAGCATCGGAGTAAGGCTTATCGTCCGAGTCATTCGAATAAAAGCCGTATTCAAGTCTAGCGCCGTATTCTATCTCGTTAACTAAGTGGTAGCGAAAGAGCTTCGGCGTATTCGAGTCCTTGCGAAACGATCCAAAAGTCTTAATCGCTAACTTAAAAGCGTTTCCGAAAAAAGAGAATTTATTAAATCGATTAAATCGATCTACACTAGCGCTAAAGCTGTTAAAAGTTTAGCGCTAAAAGATAGGAAAAAAGACGGAAGTTAAGCTACCTTAACGGTTCTCGTAATAAGTGACTTGCTTGACCGCTGCTCCTTAAGCCGAGCGGGATTCGGTACGAGCTTTACTATAAAAGCTCTTCGCGAATTAAGTATTATACCTGGCTTATAAAGCGTCGTAAAGCTTTGCAAACGCGTATTAGCTAGCAGCTAATTGTTAGACGGCAATCTAAAAGTCCTTAAAGGTTATAATCTTAGCAAATTCCAAATAAAGCTGGTCGCGCAGCGTCTTAATAATCTTAGAACGCAAAGCCTTACGTAATCGGTCCTCGTCCTTAATTTCGGCGGTAGCAGCGAGCTCCGAAAAAACAAAGTAAAAGTCTTAAAATTGCTAATTAAGCCTTATATAAAGTTTTTCGAACTCAATTGACGCTTTGGCTTTTTTAACGAAGTCGTTCAAAAACTCGAAAGCGATCTAAACGAGTTCCGAAGCGGTTACGAAGTTGCTACGATCTATAACCAAAAGGGTTAAAAACAAGTAAGCTATTCCTTCGGTTTAATCAAGAACGTAGTTCTTGCGTTAGCGTTTTATAAAGAAGTATTCTTCGAAAGCTTCTAAATTATCGAAGACGCGAGCTTGCTAATAGCGTGCTCGATAGCTTACACCGTCTAAAAGCTTTTGTTTAAGGTTAAAGATCCGCTCGATACGAGCGCGACCTTAAAAAGCTAAAGAAGAAGCTCTAAAAGTGTTAAACTTAACTAGAGTACGAAAGTTGGTTAGCTTATGAAGAGAAAGTGGTTTATCGTCGTCGGCGAAGAAGCGGCGAGGGTTAGCGGTTCTATAAATAAAAAGAGTGGTCTAAGAGACCGAAGGCCTATATAGCTCCTTGCTTTTAGAATTATCTTCGAAAGAGACTTAAAGAGGCTTTAACGAGCGTTCCGTAGTTAGCAAGATCGCTTAAAGCTAGTCCAGTTCCTTTCGAGCTCGACGGGCCTCTTTTTCAGCCCTTTCGGCGAGAGTTTTTTGCTCGCTAGCGTTTTTATCGAGCTCTTCGTTGCGAGTTTTTATATCTGCGAAAAGCTTTCTAAGCTTAGCAGCCTCTCGTTAAGACTAGAAAAGAGCTTAATATTAAGCCAAGGCTTCCTCGAGGTTAGTAAGGGCCGAAAGATCATCTTCATCGTCTTGCTTACTAATAGCTTCTTCTTAAGTAAAAGGAACTACTAGTTAGGCCGTAAAAGAGGAAGAAAGAGCTGCTAAAGCAGCTTTAAGAAGTGTGCGGAAGATTTTACCCGCGAAGCGAAAGTTGCTATATTATATAAATGCTATCCTTTAAGTTATACTTAAAATAAGCCTTCTCGTAACCGTTAGTATCGTTTAAATGTTTTTTAACGTCCAATTACTAAAGAATTCTAAAAAAGAAGAATATTATTAAAGCCGTTCTCGGCGGAGTAAGATAATTGTTAATAATATGACGACCTTAAGCGATTACTTAAAAGAACTCACGAGAGCGCGAGGGTTCACATAAAAGCTCAAGAGAATCTTAAAGTAATAACTTAAAATCAACAACTATCGAGTATAAAGGTCGAAAGTAGCTAAAGTCTATATACACGAAAGTAAAAGCGCCAAAGACTCGTGAACCATGGTTCATAGGTCAAAAAGCGGGGAATGAAAGAATACGAAGAATACGAAGGAAAAAAGGAAGGAAGTAGCTTGGCGCATATAAGGTAGGTCCAGGAGACCTGGCGTGTCGTCACAAAAAAAGCACGTAAAATATCGTATTATTTTTATTTAATTAAAACGCTTTTATAAAATAAATATTTTTTTCACGTAACGTATAGAACTATATATTAGCTGCTTATCAAACAAGTCCCACGTGATTTGATGAATAATAGCTTTCAAAATCGCGTATCTCGGGAAAGGCGATATTAAAAAAGCACGCAAAATATCGTATTATTTTTTTTTAATAAAAACGCTTTTATAAAATAAATATTTTTTTTCACGTGACGTATAGAACTATGTATTAGCTGCTTATTAAACAAGTCCTACGTGATTTGATGAATAATAGCTTTCAAAATCGCGTATCTCGGGAAGTGCGACACTAAAAAAGCACGCAAAATATCGTATTATTTTTATTTAATAAAAACGCTTTTATAAAATAAAGATTTTTTTCACGTGACGTATAAAACTATGTATTAGCTACGTATCACATAAGTCTTACGTGATTTGATATATAATAACTTTCAAAATCGCGTATCTCGGGAAGGGCGATACTAAAAAAGCACGCAAAATATCGTATTATTATTTTTTAATAAAAACGCTTTTATAAAATAAATATTTTTTTTCACGTGACGTATAGAACTATGTATTAGCTGCTTATTAGACAAGTCCTACGTGATTTGATAAATAATAGCCTTTAAAATCGCGTATCTCGGGAAGGGCGACACTAAAAAAGCACGTAAAATATCGTATTATTTTTATTTAATTATAGCGCTTTTATAAAAAAAAGACTTTTTCTCAGGTGACGTATAGAACTAAGTATTAGCTACTTATCAAACAAGTCTTACGTGATTTAATGAATAATAGCTTTCAAAATCGCGTATCTCGGGAAAGGCGACAATAAAAAACTTAACGTTAATTATAATATCTATTAGCTAAGTAGAAAATAATAAGGTTAAAATATTCTTTCTATAATTATTATTGCTTTATTAAATAAGAAAAAAATCTTAAAAGGTTTTCGTTATTTAAAAAATATCACGTGATAGTATAAAGACGCTAAATAATTATTAAAGTCGAAAATATTTTTTCGAAAAAAAAATTTAATTAAGAAAAAAAAAGGTCACGTGATTGAGCTAGCGCTTCGGCGTGACTTTAAATAGTATTAAAAGCGTCGCCGCGATGCGAAGCGATTTTTTTTTAATTTTTTACGCGCGAAATAAAATCATCTCGGGAAGGGCGAGCTTGCGTTCGCTCTTCCCGAGGTGCGTGTACTGTTAGGATCGCGAAAAAGGAGGATAAGGACGCATGCACAAAATATCGAGGATGAAGAGGCGACCTACATCTACACGTGTTTCTAGCCGATGGCGACGTCATCTTGATGCGGTAGGAACCATCGCGAAGAAGCTGGAGAGTCGGCCAGAAAGCTTATGTAAAGGCTTTTCGTGTACCTCTGAGATGCGGCATCGATCAGGGTATTGCAGTGAAAGAAAAGCCCCCCTGTTGCGTCTACTACCCTTGCCACCCTTTCCTCGCACCCATCAATCCCAAGCAACATGAACACATCATAGACCGCCTCCCGAGACACGAGAATGGATTCATGATAAAGGCATCGACGGCTAGGACGCGCCCAATTTAGACCGTGCGAGTCGAAGAAAGCTAAGATATCGTCAGCGAAGTGATCGAGAATAACTGAGCAGGGTTTGCCTCTTAAATACTGACATAAACCGGAATACAATCAAGATTCAGTGAAGTTGTGCCCTTGAATGCTTCGAATAGAGTCATATACTTCTTGTGCAGAGGCAATTTGAGATTTCCAGCACTGTTGGATGACTTCTCCACAGCTTAGCTTCGAGGCGTCGGGAAATCTGCTGTTTTTGTAGTTCTCCTTGACCTGTTCCTCGGAAAGCTCAGGGAAAGGGAGCTGCGATGTCATTATGAAGTAGATCGTAGTGCCGAGCGCGAATAAATCATCTTGCACCGTCGGTGGATGCCGCCTATCATCATCAGGTATCGAGAATCGGGTTCCATTATATGCGGACGGCTTTGAGCCTGCAAGTGATGAGCCCGAAAAATCTGCAATTTTAAGACCTAGATGTGCATCAAGCATAAAGTTCTTGGGATTTACATCGCAGTGAATAACGTCCGCGGCGTGTAGTAGCTGGAGGCCTTCTGCTGCCTCTTTAGCCCACTGGAGTCGTTGAGTTTCTGTGACCGTATCGCTTTGGAGGAGAAAGTTGTGCAAGTTTCCCTTTGGCATATGTTCCATGGTCAGAGAACAATCTTGGAGGTTCCAACTAATGATTTTGATCAGGCGAGGATGCGGGCCTAGCTTCTCGTATATCTCATGCTCGATTGTAAGTTCTTTGCGACAGTCGTCCGATGGATCGGCCCATGGTGATTTGATCACGTTGCCACAGGGTAAGATCTCCAAGATTCCGGAAGCACCGCCGTCAAGGAATAAGCCCTTCGCATCTCGGACGTACATCTCCTCCTTCATTTTGCAAGATCAAGATGTTCAATATTTATATGCACCCACCCACTACGGTCGATGTTGGTTGCGCTTGTACAAGATGCGGGGAGGGGAAGGTCATGTGACTAATCAAGCTAACTGGATATTTACCCCGAATGCGCTAGTCTCAAGCTGCAGTGAGTCCCGTGATCATAGCGCTTGGGTGACGACAGGATGGAGTCGAAGGGGAGCACAGTAAGCAGAAGGGCCAGGCGACTGCGTAATACTTGTAGCAACGTAAAGACGTGGGCGTTCGAATCATTGCACTCCTCCTAATATACTCGCGGGTAAGGTACGGGCGATCCTTCACTCTCTCGTCCACTGGGCCCTCTGGAAACGACGGAGTTGGGAGTTGAAAATTGTCAGTCATGATCGTGTGACTGGTTCCCCTTCTGCCACCACACGAGATGCAAGTGATTATCCCTAATGGTTGGGCTCACAGAGATATGAGGGTGAATGAAACATATTCTAGCAAAAGAATATGAATCCAACAATTCCTGGCTCAACGTAACAGAAGCCAGGCCCAGTCTTATTACCTTCGACCTCCGGAACGGATCCATTCCCCGCGAAACAACGTCAGCCATCATGGCCAGCAATCAAATTACGAAACACATCAGCACATCACGATGCATGATCTTGCGGAATCACGAAACCACGACGGGCTACTGCGACTACAACCAAAAGCCAAAGCCAAAAGCCAAAAGCTAAAGCCAAAAGCCCAGACCAATCATCACGTCCAAACAACATCGTCTTTATATATCCAGAATCAGCCGGCGGTAAGGATTCAGCGTGAATAGCCTTCGTCTCTGTGATTTGGACACTGATCGCGGCTGGTGGATGAGCCCAGAGGAACCTCCTTGGGATTAGGGCATGGCGTGCCCGAAGCGATCGAGGGTTGACAACGATTGAGAGACTTTGACACGGTGTTGCAGGAGCTAGGACAGTTGTGGTATTTTTTGGTGCCGATTAGTATTTGGCACATGATGAATGCTAAGGAGAAATGTATTAGCGATTGATGTCGTGGATGGGAAAATAGGGAAGCCATACACGAGTGTTTTGATTCTTAGAATGGATTGGTGATCACCCAGGTAGTAGGTATATCAGTGCTTCGAAATGGCGAAAGGATAAGTATCAGAATGAGTGTAAGGATGAGTGGATTGCTTGTAGGATTGATATATCCAACAAGAGAAGATGCTTTGCGGGTGTCATATTGGGATGATTTGGAATTAGCGAGTGAGAATCACCCTACTTATGTCGAATCGACGGGTCGTATAAGTGATGTCTGCAATGCTCCAGGGTGTCATCGCTCTGAGAACCTTCGGTGCTGAATTGGGACAAAGTTCCGCTTCTTGTCGTTGGTGCTTAGCTTCGTGCGTGTGGCGACACACTGTCCAAAATTCCCCGTCGCGCAAATGTGCCTTATCTCCTCCCTGTAATTCCTGCAGAGTACAAGTATCCTCGTATACCGATAGCTATTATGTGTGCTCATTGGCGCGCCTGTGTTTGTTTCGTGGTCATCAACACCTAGGTGCATGAGCGGGATCAGGCAAGGTAGGATCATTTTGTTCACGTACCTTTAATCCCGAGCAAGTTGGCAGGACTTTCAGTCACAACGAAACGGGGTCGCCACATCTGATCAAATACAGCAGGTGTGATCTCTCGTCTTTACGAATGTCGAATAAATGAATATCCATCCCTATCATCAGAGTTCACGAGTGGGCTGATCAGGAACGGATGCAAAAGATGTAGGGAAATATCGAAGTAACGATATCACTGGTGTTGATCACTCAAATATATCCCGATAACGGTGGAGCTGACCCTGCTCGGAGTGAGATCTTGCCCTCTAAGGTAGGCAACGTCCTCCAAGCTTACCTTCTCAGCGTTTCCAGTCTCAGGCGATAGGTCCAGGGTCGGTAGGGGTGGACGCGGGGGGGGGTAGACCCTTGCCTGCAGAGCAGAGAGCGGCTAGGAAGTTCTCTTATCGTCTGGCTCCAGGCATAATGCTATTGAAAAGGAGCTTGGACTTCATCAGACCCTCCTGCTCCTTGGCCTTCGGCTCGCAATTCGGCCTATAGCTTGTAATCCCGTTTCTCTTTATCGGTGATAAACACTTCAGAACTGGAGTTCAGCAAAACATAGAATTCTCTGAATTCTTTCTCGGATCTGCTGGAAATTCTCGAGAAATATCGAGTATATGGTATTCCCACTGCCGGATTTGTTGTTGTACTGTCGTTCAGTTTGTGGCTGCCCGTGTTCTGGTGCCGAGTCAACACTGTCATCATCCTTAGCGTTGCTGACAATCAAAAACGTTGTTTATCTTCAAACTCGATTGCTTGGAAAGAAGAAGGGTGAAGTTCTTCTGAGTTTTGGCTGACAAGCGCCCTTGAGCTTTGATTGATGTAATAATAGCTGGCTAGCAAGCTTTTGAAGTAGCTGAGAGTAGCTTGCTAAGACGAAGCCAGCTGTCAAGGAATGAGCTAAGCTTAAAAAAGCCTAACGCTCTTAATTAAAGCTATTTTGAATACATGAAGTAAGGCCAAAGATAGCGAATAAAGAAAATGACTTTTAAATAATCGATCGTTGCTAAAGACTTTTGACTTTAAGAAATTACTACTATAATATAGCTTAAACTGACTAAAGACCTTTATCTTATGTCTTATCGACAGCCTTTCAAAGCATTAAAAGTTATAGCCCGCTTCCTCTTTTAATAGCATAAATATAAACATTTTATCTTTAAACTCGATTGCTTAAAAAAAAGAAAAATAAAGTTCTTTTAAGTTTTAGCTAACAAGCGCCTTTAAGCTTTAATTAATATAATAATAGCTGGCTAGCAAGCTTTTAAAGTAGCTAAGAATAGCTTGCTAAGACGAAGCTAGCTGTCAAGGAATAAGCTAAGCTCAAAGAAGCCAAAGTAAAGCCTATGCTAAAAAGAAGTAAAAGGTTTAAAAAAAGTAAAAAGTGAAAAGCGATTCGTAGCTAGATATAAAAAGTGCTACGAAGCGAAGTAAATGTGTATATAATAGTATAGTATTATAAAGACGTGTTTTATAATAATAGTAAGTGTAATGTATTTATAAAGCGACTTCAAAGCTAATAAAGGTGTGATATTATAAGGTTTAATTAAAAGATCAAATGCTTCTAAAAGAGAAGAACTTATAAAAGTTGTTTTATAATAAAAGATAGCGTTTTGCTAAGATTCGTAAGCTAAGCGCGAATTTTAAAACTAAGTTTGTATATAAGTAGCTTAAAAAAGCGTTTGAAGTCCAACGTCCTATCAACTGTATCTCTTCATAAGTGACTTTATTTAGTTTAGCTTATAAAGCGCCTCTACGACGAAAGCTGTAGCTAATATATAATTAAAAGTTTAAGACTCCGGCAACTATAAGTCTG
This sequence comes from Drepanopeziza brunnea f. sp. 'multigermtubi', assembly GCF_022702325.1. Classification (NCBI taxonomy): domain Eukaryota; kingdom Fungi; phylum Ascomycota; class Leotiomycetes; order Helotiales; family Drepanopezizaceae; genus Drepanopeziza; species Drepanopeziza brunnea. The sequence goes on along the minus strand of NW_027094078.1, from coordinate 1,997,700 downwards.
CTTCGTAAAATTTCGATTAGTTTTGCAATTATAAAAGCTCTTGTAATACGGCGAAAACAAAGAGCATTCGAAAGTTAAAAGTCGTATTTAAATAAGTCTCGTAAGGCCGCTATAGCACACGTAATAACCTTAGTTGCCGCTACAATTATATTTATACTATCGTTATTAAAGTTAGTTTTACTTCTTTTTAAGCGAATGATTAAGTGCTCGTAATTGTCTTTAAAAGTGATATCCTTTTTTATAAGTTTAATAGCTTCGAATATTTTTGCGTCTTTTAAATCGGAAGTATCGTACGTGAATTCTTCGCTTTTTAGCTAGCTTTTATATATTAGTTTAGCCGCAGCTTTTTAATTAAGCTTATTGATTTGCTCGTCGAAGAGTTTCTTTGTTTTTGTTTAAAGCAAAAAAGTTAAAGTTTTTAAAAAGAGTTTCTTTATTATTGATTCAAGTAAAAGAGCTGCTTTGACTTTTTCGATCTTGATATTGCATCTTTTAATTCCGTTAAAAATCTATAAGATTCGTAAACTATCGAAAACACTTACGTCTAAGCTTCGATCGATATAAATTGATCGTAAATAAGCTTTATATTAACGCAAGGTCTTTGCTTTACAGCGTGCTAATAATTTATTAGTGTTATAGCTTTATCCTTTTGCCGTTAAGTATTCTTTTAAAGCTCGTTCTTATACAAAGAAAAAAGTAAAGCTATTTAAGCTACATTAATAAGTATATGCTTTCTTTATAAAGTTATAAGTTTTTCGTAATGCAAGGTTTAGTCCGTAGTAAATAAACTTCGCATATTATTCCGTGACCTTTTTTCTTAAAGCAATGTATTAATCTTTTAAAAGTTTTTTAAAATTAAAAAGTCTTGTAAATTTAAGCATATATTAATAACTTCTTCTTAATTAAAACGTAAAAGTGCGTCGGCTAATTCATTTTCTTTTTTAAAAATCCATTTTGCTTTTAACTTGATGTTATGTTTTATAACAAGTAAGATTAATATTCGAAGATCAGCGTTAACAAAGCTAATCAAAGATTGCTTTTAAAAGCTTAAGAAAGTAATAAAATTATCGATATAGATCAATAGATATTGATTAATCTATCTAGTTCTTTATAGCTTTAATGCAATTAAGACCGCTCTTATTTCGTAGATGTTGATATTGAATAGAGTTTTAACGTTAAGAAAGGTTTAAAAAGCAAAAGTAATATTAAAAGTGATCTTATTAATAATATGTTTTTAAAGGATTTCGAAAAAGTATAAGAAATAGAAACCTTTTAAGCTGAAACTATATACGTCGGTGTAAAAAAAGTTTTAAATTCGTAATTCGTAAAAAAAAGTAACGCTATTGAAGTTTGTTATTAAAGTGTTTTATTATACGATATTAGCACGAACAATAAAAAAGATTTTTGATTTTAAGAAAAAAGAAGCATTTAATAAGAAGGTAGCGATAAAAGACTATAATTGCTTGCAAAACACTTAACTTAATTGTATCGCAAAAGCACATTAAGATAAAAAGCTAAAGAGCTCGCGAGCTGCTTTTAATATAGTCGAGTGATAAGCTAAGAAATTAAAAGTCAAGCGTAATGCTTTTTTTAGTTTTCTTAATAATAAGCTTAAATAAAAAGTGTTAGAATTCACTTAATAACTAAGTATAGCGATCTCGGTTCTTTGCTCGTTCTTTAAATCCTTTTTTAAGACTTTTAAAAGCAAGCATAACTTATCGTAGCAAGTAATAAATCTTGCGAGCTTATTAAAAGTAGCTTCTGCTGCGCTAAGCACTTAAATAAAGTCATTTAAGTAATGGAAAAAGCGCTTTTAATCAAAATAAAAAGTCAATATTTAATAAAATCCTTTTCTAAAGAGGTTAAAAAAGAAAAAAAACGTTTTAAGATTAAAAAGAAAGCAGCGGTGTTTCTAATACTAGCTTAGAAATTCGTATTTTAATAACTATTAATTATTAAAAGCTATAAGTATATTGCGAAAAGCGTCGGTTATATCTTTTTTTATCATGAAGGCTTTTCGGCTAGCTTAAACAATCGATTGTAAAATCTCTTTAACCTTAATATATTTAAAAGTTCCGAATTCGAAAAGTATACCGTCGTTAACTAAAGTCTTAAAAAGAAAAGAAAGGTCGGTAATTTAACGTAAGCTACTATCGGATTTTAAGTAGAAGCCTTAAAGAAAGCAAATGAAAAGAAGAGTATTATTATACTTTTCGACTCGTAGTCTTCGAAGATCGTCTTTGATTCGTTTTGCGAAAATAGCGAAAGCGTCCTTTTCTTTTATCGAATTATAATTAAAAGCAAGTATTTAAATGTCTCGTAATCCCGTATAGCTTAGTAAAGCATCGTAGCGTAAGATAAAGACTACGTAATATCGTAAAGCCTCCGAGCAAGGTTTTAAAAGCTCGTTTTAAGCTTTAAGTACGAAAAAAAAAAGGATTTGATTAAAAAGAATATAAAAGAATCGTAGATCAAGTATTTAAAAAGAGTATTCGAGCGAATAAAAGTAAGAACGCAAAGGAAACGTTATATAAAATTAGCTAAAGTTGAATTAATTGTTTTTTAACTTTCTATTATTAACGTAATCTTTTAATCTCTTGCTCTAAAACCTTATTTTTTAATCGTAGTCTTTCTTTAAGACTTATAAGATCTCTTATACTTAAGGTTTTTGCAACTTTAAAGCTTGCTATCGTTTTCATAAACTATAAACGGATTGTTTATAGCCGATTCGAAAAGCTTAAGACTTAGTCTATTATTACTTCGAGTACTTTCGTATCTTTTTCTTTAGTTGTTAGCAATAAAAGATCGAAAAAAAAGCTGTAAGCTTATGCGAACGTAGCTTTTGCAAAACGATATAATAAATCTCTTAAGAAGTTCTTACTTGAAAGCAGTATAAAAAGAGTTCGTATTAATAAGCCTCGTATAATAAGACATTACTATAAGAAGTACGGCTTTAATCTAATCGTATATATGTGCTAGCTACAAAACTTTATTATAAAAGTCCGATTAAGCGTACCGTACGTTAAGAAACTCAAATTTATAAAAGCTAAAATCGATATCCGAGAACTTAAAAAACCTTTCGGACTAGATTAAAAAAGTATTGCCGAAATCCTTTAACTTTTTAGCTAGTTTCTGCTTTTTAACTTTATTCTTTCTTAAGTCAATTACTTCTTTTTCTTCGTACTTAATAAAAGCTTTAAAAGTTAATTTAAATAAATTTACGAGCTTAAATTTGCTAAGAAAGATTTAAATTAAATACGACCGATCGATAATATCAAAACGAAAGAGTATAGCTTTAGCTGCTTCGATCAACTTGCTTTCGTTATCGTCCGCGATAGTTTCTATCGTAATAAAAATAGCTAAAAGAGCGGCAGCTTTAGCTAAAGTGATTTAATAAAGCTCTTCCGCTCTTCGTTCGTTTATTGCAGCTTTGTTTAACAAAATCTTCAATTCCGCCGCTTTTCTAGCGCTAAAAGCTATTATAATTAATCGTTTAAGTGACTTTAAAACTCGATAATTTAAAAAGAGTAGGCTGCTCCATGGGGTGGGGGCCCCACGGGGTTTTCCTCCCCATTCGCCCCATGGGGCCTTGGCCGATGGGGGATTTTTTTTTTAAAGCCCCATGGGGAGGATTTTTTTAAGTGAAATTACCCACGGGGGATGAGGAAACCCCATGGGTTTAAAGTAGGGCTAGTTATAAGTCACGTTACTTGAAAAGATTTAACTTGCACGTGCTTGCCGAGCTCTTGAATTAAAGCTACGTATATTATATATATATATATATAATTGCAGTTGCTTTTTTCTTATTTAAATGAATCGATGAGTAAATCTATTAATAAATCGATTAATAAATGAGATTAGTAAATGAGATTAGTAAAAGTTATTAGTAAATATAATGATTAAATGTGATTAGTAAATGTGATTAGTAAATATAATTAGTAAATGTGATTAGTAAATGTGATTAGTAAATATGATTAATAAATATAATTAGTAAATATAATTAATAAATCCATTATGAAAAATAAAATATAAGTTAATAAAGGTTAATATAAGTTAATTCAAGTCAATACAAATTAATACAAGTTAATACGAGTCGATACAGGTCGATACAGGTCAATACAAGTCAATTCGTATAGCTAAGGGCTATTCAAGGAAGGGGGTTGTCGGTTAGTAAATGTGATTAGTAAAAGTGATTAGTAAATATATTTAGTAAATGTGACTAATAAATGTAATTAATAAATGTGATTAATAAATGTGATTAGTAAATGTGATTAGTAAATTTGATGAGTAAATGTGATTAGTAAATGCGATTAGTAAATGTAATTAGTAAATGTGATTAGTAAATGTAATTAGTAAATGTAATTAGTAAATGTGATTAATAAATGTGATTAATAAATATAATAAATAAATATAATTAGTAAATATGATTAATAAATCGATTATTAAATATAAAATACAAGTTAATAAAGGTTAATATAAGTTAATATAAGTTAATATAAGTTAATTCAAGTCAATACAAGTTCGTACAAGTTAATACGAGTCGATACAAGTCGATACAAGTTAATACAAGTCAATTCGTATAGCTAAGGGCTATTCAAGGAGGGGGGTTGTCGGTTAGTAAATGTGATTAGTAAAAGTGATTAGTAAATATGATTAGTAAATGTGACTAGTAAATGTAATTAATAAATGTGATTAATAAATGTGATTAGTAAATGTGATTAGTAAATGTGATTAATAAATGTGATTAGTAAATGTGATTAGTAAATGTGATTAGTAAATGGGATTAGTAAATGTGATTAGTAAATGAGATTAGTAAATGTGATTAGTAAATATGATTAATAAATATGATTAGTAAATGTAATTAGTAAATAAAGTTAATAAATATAATTAATTCATCGATTATTAAATATAAAATACAAGTTAATAAAAGTTAATATAAATTAATATAAGTTAATTCAAGTTAATACAGGTCAGTACAAGTTAATACGGGTCGAAACAAGTCGATACAGGTCAATACAAGTCAATTCGTATAGCTAAAGGCTATTCAAGGAAAGGGAGGGGGGGGGGGGGGGGGTATAATTCGCGTAATCTTATTGCTACTTGATTGTTAAAGCGCTGATATCGTTATAGCAATGCTTTGACCTTTAATTTAATTAATAATGAATCTATAATTATACTTTTTTTAAGATTTCCTATTTTTATTATATACTTTTAATACAGGTTAATAAAGTCAGGTCGATACAGGTCAATACAAGTCAATACGTATAGCTAAGGGCTATTTAAGGAGGGGGGTTGTGGGTACTTATTTGCAAGTGCTTAATACAAGTAAATACAGATCAATATAAGTAATACAGATTAATACAAGTCAATACGTATAGCTAGAGGCTATTGAAAGGGGCGGGGGGGGGGGGGGGGGGTGCAAATAACTGGCGTATTGTATTGCTACTTCGATTAGTAAATCGATTAGTAAATCGATTAGTAAATCGATTAGTAAATCGATTAGTAAATCGATTAGTAAATCGATTAGTAAATGTGAAACGCAGGTCAATACGGATTAATACAAGTCAATACAAGTAATACAGATTAATATAAGTTAATACGTATAGCTAAGGGCTATTCAAGAAAGGGGGAAAGAAGGGGGAAGAAGGGGGGGTATGAATCGCGTGATTGTATTGCTATTTAATTATTACAGCGCTGCACTGCTGCAGCCGCTACTATCGTTATAGCAATACTTTGACCTTTAATTCAATAAGTAACGAACCGATAATTATTCTTCTTTTAAAGTTTTTTATTTTAATTATACTTTACGATATACGAAACATTAACTTTAACTTATATTCGCTGATTTATCGGTCGCAAATTAATTAATCTTTTAAAGTCTTATCAATTGCAATAAAGGGAAAAAGGGGGGGAGGGTAAGGGGGTGCAAATAACTAGCGTATTATATTGTTACTTCGATTAATAAATCGATTAGTAAATCGATTAGTAAATGTGAAACGCAGGTCAATACGGATTAATACAAGTCAATACAAGTAATAAAGATTAATATAAATTAATAGGTATAGCTAAAAGCTATTCAAGAAAAGGGGAAAGAAAGGGGAAGAAGGGAAGGTATGAATCGCGTGATTGTATTGCTATTTAATTATTACAGCGCTGCACTGCTGCAGCCGCTACTATCGTTATAGCAATACTTTGACCTTTAATTCAATAAGTAACGAACCGATAATTATTCTTCTTTTAAGGTTTTTTATTTTAATTATACTTTACGATATACGAAACATTAACTTTAATTTATAATCGCTGATTTGTCGGTCGCAAATTGATTAATCCTTTAAAGTCTTATCAATTGCAATAAGGAAGGAGGGGGGAGAGTGCAAATAACTGGCGTATTATATTGTTACTTCGATTAGTAAATCGATTAGTAAATATGAAATGCAGGTCAATACGGATTAATACAAGTCAATGCAAGTAATACAGATTAATATAAGTTAATAGGTATAGCTAAGGGCTATTCAGGAAAAAGGGAAAGAAGGGAAAAGAAGGGAGGGTATAAATCGCGTGATTGTATTGCTATTTAATTATTACAGCGCTGCACTGCTGCAGCCGCTACTATCGTTATAGCAATACTTTGACCTTTAATTCAGTAAGTAACGAACCGATAATTATTCTTCTTTTAAGGTTTTTTATTTTAATTATACTTTACGATATACGAAACATTAACTTTAATTTATAATCGCTGATTTGTCGGTCGCAAATTGATTAATCCTTTAAAGTCTTATCAATTGCAATAGGGGGAAGGAAGGGGGTGCAAATAACTGGCGTATTGTATTGCTACTTCGATTAGTAAATCGATTAGTAAATCGATTAGTAAATCGATAAGTGAATATGAAATACAAGTCAATACAAGTCAATACAAGCTAATGCAAGTTAATAAAGGTCAATATAAATTAATACAAATCAATATAAGTAAATACAAGTCAATACAAATAATACAAATTAATACAGGTGAATGCGCATAGCCAAGGGCTACTTAAGAAAAGGGGGGGATATGATTCGAGTAATTATATTGCTATTCCGATCAATAAATCAATTAATAAATCGATTAGTAAATCGATTAGTAAATATGAAATACAAGTCAATACAGGTCAATACGTATAGCTAACTTCTAAGGGCGACTCAAAGAAAGGGTAAGAGGGGTAAGACGAGGTAAGATTCGCGTAATCTTATTGCTACTTGATTATCAAAGCGCTAATATCGTTATAGCAATGCTTTAACGTTCAATTTAATTAATAATAAATCTATTATTATATTTCTTTTCAGGTTTTTATCTTTATTATAAACTTTTAATACAAGTGAATGCAAATGAATACAAGTGAATACAAGTCAATACAAGTCAATTCGTATAGCTAAGGGCTATTTAAAGAGAAGGGGGGGAGAGGGGGTAGGATTCGCGTAATCTTATTGCCACTTGATTGTCAAAGCGCTAACATCGTCATAGCAGTGCTTTAACGTTCAATTTAACTAATAATAAATCTATTATTATATCTCTTTTCAGGTTTTTATCTTTATTATAGACTTTTAATACAAGTGAATGCAAGTGAATACAAGTGAATACAAGTCAATACAAGTCAATTCGTATAGCTAAGGGCTATTCAGGGAGAAGGGGGGGGGGGGGGGGGGGGGTAGGATTCGCGTAATCTTATTGCCACTTGATTATCAAAGCGCTAACATCGTTATAGCAGTGCTTTAACGTTCAATTTAACTAATAATAAATCTATTGTTCTATTTCTTTTTAGGTTTTTATCTTTATTATAGACTTTTAATACAGGTGAATGCAAGTGAATACAAGTGAATACAAGTCAATACAAGTCAATTCGTATAGCTAAGGGCTATTCAGGGGGGGGGGGGGGGGGGGGGGGGGGGGGGGGGTATGAATCGCGTGATTATATTGCTATTTAGTTATTACAGCGTTGCACTGCTGCAGCCGCTGCTATCGTTATAGCAATACTTTGACCTTTAATTTAGTAAGTAACGAACCGATAATTATTCTTCTTTTAAGGTTTTTTATTTTAATTATACTTTACGATATACGAAATATTAACTTTAATTTATAATCGCTGATTTGTCGGTCGCAAATTGATTAATCCTTTAAAGTCTTATCAATTGCAATAAGGGGAGGGAAGGGGGTGCAAATAACTAGCGTATTGTATTGCTACTTCGATTAGTAAATCGATTAGTAAATCGATAAGTGAATGTGAAATACAAATCAATACAAGTCAATACAAGCTAATGCAAGTTAATAAAGGTCAATATAAATTAATACAAATCAATATAAGTAAATACAAGTCAATACAAGTAATACAAATTAATACAAGTGAATGCGCATGGCCAAGGGCTACTCAAGAAGAGGGAAGGATATAATTCGAGTAATCGTATTGCTATTTCGATTAATAAATAGATCAGTAAATCAATTAGTAAATCGATTAATAAATCGATTAATAAATATGAAATACAGATCAATATAAATTAATACAAGTTAATACAAATTAATACAAGTTAATGCAAGTTAATAAAGGTTAATATAAGTTAATACAAATTAATATAAGTAAATACAAGTTAATACAAGTAATACAAATTAATATAAGTGAATGCGTATAGCTAAGAGCTACTTAAAATAAAGGAGGTGATTCGCGTAATCGTATTGCTACTCCGATTAATCAATCGATTAATAAATCGATTAGTAAATCGATGAGTGAATATGAAATACAAGTTAATATAAGTTAATACAAATCAATATAAATTAATACAAGTTAATACAAGTCAATACAAGTAATACAAATTAATACAAGTGAATGCGTATAGCTAAAGGCTACTTAAGAGGAGAAAGGGATATGATTCGAGTAACTGTATTGCTATTCCGATTAATAAATCAATTAATAAATCGATTAGTAAATCGATTAGTAAATATGAAATACAAGTCAATACAAGTAATACAGATTAATACAAGTAAATGCGTATAGCTAAGGGCTATTCAAAAGGGGGAGGGATATGATTCGAGTAATCGTATTGCTATTCCGATCAATAAATCAATTAGTAAATCGATTAGTAAATCGATTAGTAAATCGATTAGTAAATATAAAATACAAGTCAATAAAGGTCAATACGTATAGCTAACTTCTAAAAGCGACTCAAGGAAAGGGTAAGAAGGGTAAGACGGGGTAAGATTCGCGTAATCTTATTGCTACTTGATTATTAAAGCGCTAATATCGTTATAGCAATGCTTTAACTTTCAATTTAATTAATAATAAATCTATTATTATGTTTCTTTTCAAGATTTTATTTTTATTATAGACTTTTAATACAAGTGAATACAAGTGAATACAAATAAATACAAGTCAAAACAAGTTAATATAGATTAATATAAGTCGATACAAGTCAACGCAAGTTAATACGTATAGCTAAGGGCGACTTAAAAAAGGGGTAGCAAAGGTAAAAAAGGATAAGATTCGCGTAATCTTATTGCTACTTAATTGTCAAAGCGCTGACATCGTTATAGCAATGCTTTAACGTTCAATTTAACTAATAATAAATCTATTATTATATTTCTTTTCAAGTTTTTATTTTTATTATAGACTTTTAATACAAGTGAATGCAAGTGAATACAAGTGAATACAAGTAAATACAAATCAATACAAGTTAATACGGGTCGATACAGGTCGATACAAGTCAATACAAGTCAATTCGTATAGCTAAGGGCTATTCAAGGAGAAGGGGGGAAAGGGGTAGGATTCGCGTAATCTTATTGCTTAAGAAACCGATAATTTTACTTTTTTTTAAGTTCTTTATTTTTAATATACTTTGCGATATACGAAATACTAACTTTAAATTATCTTCGCTGATTTGCCGATCGCAAATTGATTAAAGGTTTAAATTTTCTATTAAAATGTAGTTAGTAAATATGATTAATAAATATGATTAGTAAATCGATTAGTAAATCTGTTATGAATGCAGTCTAGCCTTGCACGTGCTCTTTTACACGTGTCTAGTAAGCTCCTTTGCGCTTAAGCTATCAAACGAAGCTGCGTGCTATATATATATATAATATAATTGCTCTTTTGCTCTTTTGTTCTTTTAAATAAATTAAATACTATTATCGTTACCTTATCAATTTATGCTTTACTTACTTAAGTATACTGTATTTATTATTTTAAAATCGATTAATCAATCGATTAGTAAATTAATTAATAAATATAATTAATAGATGTGATTAGTAAATATGATTAATAAATCGATTAGTAAATATAATTAGTAAATGCGATTAGTAAATATAATTAGTAAATGTAATTAGCAAATATGATTAGTAAATATGATTAGTAAATATGATTAGTAAATGTGATTAATAAATCGATTAATAAATATGATTAGTAAATCGATTAATAAATATGATTAGTAAATCGATTAATGAATATAATTAGTAAATGTGATTAGTAAATATGATTAGTAAATCGATTAGTAAATATAATTAATAAATATGATTAATAAATATGATTAGTAAATGTGATTAGTAAATATGATTAGTAAATATAATTAGTAAATGTAATTAGTAAATCGATTAATAAATATGATTAATAAATCGATTAATGAATATAATTAGTAAATGTGATTAGTAAATATGATTAGTAAATCGATTAGTAAATATGATTAGTAAATGTGATTAGTAAATATGATTAGTAAATGTGATTAGTAAATATAATTAGTAAATATGATTAGTAAATCGATTAGTAAATATAATTAGTAAATCTATTAATCAATATAATTAGTAAATGTGATTAGTAAATATGATTAATAAATCGATTAGTAAATATGATTAGTAAATCGATTAGTAAATATAATTAGTAAATGTGATTAATAAATCGATTAGTAAATATGATTAATAAATGTGATTAGTAAATATAATTAATAAACTTGATTAGTAAATATGATTAGTAAATGTGATTAGTAAATATAATTAATAAATCGAATTAGTAAATATGATCAATAAATATAATTAATAAATATAATTAGTAAATGTGATTAGTAAATATAATTAGTAAATCGATTAGTAAATCTGTTATGCAATCTAGCCTTGCACGTACTCCTTTGCACGTGTTTAGTAAACTTCTTAGCGCTTAAGCTATTAGGCGAGGCCACGTGATATGAATATATATAAATAAAGAAACCCCATGGGGAAACCCCACCCTCCATAAGGTTTCCCCATAAGGAAGGCCGATTTTTGTACCCCCCGTGGGTTCCCCCGTGGGGAGGACTCGAATTTCCATGGGGCCCCATGGGGCCCCATGGAGCAGCCTAAAAAAGAGTAACAAGGTTTTTATAATAAAGAGGTGATTGTTTAATAAGTTGCTTATTATATTAAAAGACGAAGAGTATTCGCTTAAAAAGTCGTAGTTATTTAAGTAAAAAGAGTGTTTGTAAGTGCTTATAGCTTTAATCGATTATTAATATGATCTTCGTGCAATATCAAAAAAGTCTAATATAACAGAAAAGGGCCTCTTAAGTAGCTAGAAGCGTAGCGTAGCCGTAGAATAGCAAGCGGTGAAAGGCAGTTATGTTTTAAAGAGAAAATGACTTCTAAGCAATCGATCGTTGCTAAAGACCTTTGACTTTAAGAAATTACTATTATAATATAGTTTAAACTAACCAAAGACCTTTATCTTGTGTCTTACCGAGAGCTTTTCAAGGCATTAAAGGTTGTAGCCCGCTTCTTCCTTTAAGAGCATAAACACAAACATTTTTATATATGGAAAAGTAGACTACTGTAGAACTCGTCACACTTAACCAGAGCCCAGAGCTGCTCTAGAGAAGTGCAAAGCAGAGTAGGGCAAGAATGGCAACAAGGTGACGCTCCAGAAGTTGGGCTTATACGTAGTTATTGTCGAGGGAATTGGGCCACCATCTACAGATGAATTTGAGAGCTTCATCAGTAGACTGCCAGATGATGACAATAGCTATGGCAATAGCAGCAGTTCTACTCCTCTCTTTATGGAAGGTCACACGTTCATGACAGAAACGCAGGAAGTCAGTAGGGCGTTAGGGCCTGCTTCAAATGTGTTTAGGAGCTCTCACTTTTCTGTTACAAAGTCCTGACACTTGGTAGGAGTAATCCATCTAGTCCATTATATAGCTAGAATCTCCTTTAGCCAGAGAACAATGAAGAATCATATCGAAGACTCAACATGGAGAGAGATGCGATCTATGACGTACCTATTGAAATATACAAAAGAAGCTTCATTTGTTTGACTTTTGTTATATCGCCAAAATAATACTGATTAATCACGTCTGTGCTTACGAAAACGAAATGTTTAAGAGAGCGCTATCAAAGTTTTAGCCTGACTTTTATAAGTTCACAGTGTATGATATGTGATTCCAAACTGGAGTCTGCATTGTGGCCGAGACTGTGGAGTATATAAGGAGTATATGACGCGGACAGGTTAAAAGAAAACCGCTATCTTACACCGGGCGCCAAAATAACGAAAAGGTGATGTCATACAGAAGCAGAGCTTTCTCCCGCTCGGTCTATTGGTATAGCAGGTCAGACGCTACATTGATAGTAGACCAAGCAGTACGGCTCAGCAGGTTTAGTGCCGCAGGTACAGCAGATCAGTCGCTATTAATACGTGGTCTAGGCCCTGTAGGTATAGTACCTAGGTCCAGTAGGTCCAAGAGCTACAGGTTCGCCGACTAGGTACTAATGGTACGCGGACCATGCGCCTTAGGATTCAGTATTATGTTTGGAAGCTGTAGGTAGCGGTGTAGCGTCTTGGTATAGGCTTCCAGGCTTATATATAAAGAGTCCGTACATCCCTCCTGGAACCTCAGACAATCCATTCATTTCTCTTGAACAACGCAGACCACCATTGAAGTCTCAGATAATCATCCTTCTCGCCGTTCCTTACTTCTACTCTAAGCTTTCCCTTCTTATAATTCCTTACTTTTACATTTTTAAGCTATCTTAATCAATCTCCAACCTTATCCTTCATACCGTTCCTTACTTTTATATCTTTAAGCTATCTCAAGCAATCTCCAAGCTCATTCTTTTCATCGTTATTCACTTTCATAACTCCAAGCTATCTTAAGCAATCTTCAAGCTTATCCTTCTCACCATTCCTCACTTCTACATCTCTAAGCTGTCTCAAGCATTCTCCAAGTATGGCTCACGGAAAGAAGGCTCAAGGAAGGACCGGAAAAAAGACACGGACACTTCCAAGCTTCTAGTGACATCGACTTGCCTGCGTCATCTACTGGATGGTATCGCTCTGTGGCACGTTCCTCGTGCCGTATCTCGTCACTCGAGCGGTGCCCTTCAATCTAGATGAATTCTACTTATGGTCTATCATACACCTTCTTATCGAGTCGTTCATTGTCCTGGCTGCACAGGTATACGTTTTCTTCTACGAATGTGCAAGAGTCGACGATGAAAGCACACCGGAGATGTGGCTAAAGGCGCTGAAGACCAACCTCGACTCTGGCCCGCAAGGGCTTAGTCTCTTTACACCTCGTTCACCGCGTCGGGAGCAACACATTCAGAAGGACAAAGAACGTTTTGTATGGGCTCTGCATCACCAAGGCCATGCCATCCCGTATATATTCTCGGCGAGGGTGCGAGTCACGTTCCAACTTTGGCCTTATTCCATGAATTACATCGTATTCCTGCTTACGTGGGGGTAATTCGAACCCGGAATACACTGTCTGAACTTCATGCTGTGGGAGTTCACGGCGTTTAATCTAGTCGTTACGTTTCTACTTCGGAGATATACTTGCTGGTACGATTATATATATATAATGAAAAGGGGGATCCGGGGTCTATGTGATTTAGACGGACGGGAAGCAGAGTTGTATGGTAATATTGAATGGTGGACTGGAGCTATAATGGAGGGGAACTGTGCGCCGGAAGAGTTGCAGAAAATTGTTGTGGTATGATGAGAAGGGGGCGGATATTATTGGAATCAAGGTGATGATGCTTGCACTAAGTTGTTCGTTATACCAAACACCGCTGGCGTGGATGAATGCCAAAAGATTTCCAACAAGTGCGCAATACCCAACGTTAAAGTCGATCTTGCTGGTGACGGGTTTGAGCCAATCCCTACTCCCGGAAGCGATTGTGATCACCCACTCATTTGCCCGTCGCACCAAAGACCGCTGGCGTTGAGAAATGCTAAGATGTTGGCAGCCATGAGGCCAAAACCGATGGTGAAGTCGATCCTGCTCGTGACGGGTAAGAGCCAACCTGCACTCCAGATAAGGATCACAAACCTCCATACGATAGCAGCTACCACAATCTGGACCCTTAACGGGAATCTATCAATAGGGTTGCTGACTCCAGAGTCCATCGTACCGGTCGAGTTGCTGGTTGAATTCATTTCTGTCGTCGTCGTCGTCGTCATCGTTGTTACTGGTCGTGGTCAAAGAACCACGATAGGAGCATGGACTCCAACATAAAGGAACTTATGGTTGTCGCAGCAGGTGCGATGTCGCGAGTATTACTGGGCTCTCGATAATCTCAGGTAGTGAAGGTGGAAAAGGTGGAAATGTGAGTTGATTGTTCGTAGAGGAGGAGGAAGAGGAGGAAGAGGAGGAAGAGGAGGAAGAGAGGGAAGCTACAGGAAATGGTTGTAGCCACTCGACCAGGTCACGTGGCCCATGCTCCTAGCGTTGCTGCACCACCGACTGCTCAACGTTAAGCGAGGGAAGGAGCCATCATACCAACTGAACTTACCTACGCGCAGTAGCGGAGATGACGGGAGCCACTGCGAAAGCAGAACGGAGTGCGGATATCATGCCAGAAACCACTCATGCTTTGGTCCTTGCGAGTGTTCTTGTTTTCTGTAGAGGTGCACACCTGATGGATTGGGCTGAGAGCTCACACATTCTTGGGGCCAAGGATCAGAATGAAGGGATCCGGCAGGAGATGGACAGTAGGGGCTTGATTGCTCGTTGTGGTTTTTACTACATACCTTACATCAATCATATAGTCCGTTTATCCAAATCCTTCTTCCCTCAATCTCACACGGCATCATGCTATTTATTGTAGTAGGTAGTGCTGTGGTTGGCCAACCCACATTCATGGCATAATAGCTGTCCTCGATACGGCGCTGAATGGAAAGCATCATACTCAAAGCATGAAAACGGAACCTCGAAGTGCATCGGTGTCCTGACAAGCCTGGCTGGCTGGCTGAGAGATCTTAGAAGGATTTACATATCAAGCATTTGTCATCTCTCGGATGATAGATAGATAGCTGTTCGGCGTTCGCAACCAAAGATATAAATGCCCATTATGACTGCGGTGCAAGATGTTCGACAGTAGCCCATGTCCTAATAAAGTGCCAATCAGCAAGCCAGAATCGAGAATCGCTCGCTGTCCGTTCAATCAGGTGATATTGGAACAGAGTCACCTAATGCGTATCTTCCCAGCCTCGTCAGCTCTGCACTTAAGCGACCCCGTAGTATACCCGCACAAGACCATTTTACTGCTTACATTACATACCCAACTACCACGACAGACGACATCAAACAGCACGGTACCTCATCCAGTTCTGCTACAATCACTCCCCCACAAGTGAACGTAGTGTGAATTGGGTGAGCGTGTGAGTGGTAATGGTTAAGGGCGCCGGACTGTACGCAATCCCGCCCGCCTCTATTGGGTTCCCTGAAATGGGGTCCAGCATCTGGCCTAGCCGGACACGCTGGACCTCCCCCCAGTAGTAGAGGAGTCGCGGCGAGCGGTTTCTTTTTTGCTTTTTCCCCCTTCTTTTTAGAATAATAAATACTTTTGGGGGATGGCGGCGGTTAGGGAGGAAGACGTGATTCATTTCTTCCCCGGAACTAAAAAGAAGGGGGGACGCGTCTGAGCGCGCTTTTTCTCTCTCGCCCCGCGGCCAATTTTTGGGGGGAGGTCAACAGATCGTATGGTAGCTCGCCTCCAGAGCGTAATGTCCACCGCGTTCCAAGTAGGCCAGCGTCCCAAACAATGCATTTCATCGTTTCATTCAAGAGAACACGGTGCGATTTGAAGCTCCTCCACTACCACCGCCGCTCAGCCAGACCACTCCAAGTATTCCTTCGACCCTGAAATTGCAAGATTCTTCTCATAGACATCAGCAACTCGTGAAGCATGCGACACCAAGGCCCGAGATCTTGTTGGGGAGATTTTTCCCTGTCCTGTGGATATGCATGGCAACTGCAGCGATACGGCTTATGCTGGCCCGGAAAACGAATCTGTGGTCCAGTTCCGTCTCGAGTCTCCGATGCTTGAATCCGAGACTGTGATCCGGGTGCGGGAATCTATGGCACTCTGGCGTCGAAGTGCTTCCCGCTTTCAGCAGATCACACGAAACTGCCGTGGTTCAATGGAAGCAATCAACCAAAGAAATCAAAATAGGAAGGAGCGTTCTTGGCCCGGTGGGTGCAAACACATGACGTAGCTCTACTTACTACCTTCCACCTTCCACCTCCCCGGGCGAATATTCATCACGGCTACCTTTTACCTCGCGATTAAATAAATACTCGGTCACAGAGGGGTTACAACGCTGTGGCTGTCATGTCACGTCACGTCACGTTTCCCAGCTCGGCTCAAGTCAGCTCAGCTCGGCTCAAGTCAGCTCAGCTTAGCTCAGCTCGTCACGTGAAATGTCCAAATCGCACGCAATTGCCCCTGCCCGCCAAGTCGCCCCTCGCAGCCAATCAGCACCCTCCTCCTCAGCCAGCTATATGATGTCTCTTCTCCCTCTCGAATTTTTTTTCCCTGTTTCCTCACTCTCCCTCTACAACCTCACCCATCGTCCTCGCACTCGCCGTCTCTCCGCCGTGGTTTTCGTCGTCGCTCTGTCGATTCTTTTTCTTTCTGGAGGGGGCACACCAACGCCCGACGTCGTGTTTTGGTGTCGAGACACTTGTCTTTCCCGCGGGAGCCAATAAGATGAGTCCGAGTGGGCCAGGGCAGGGCAGTTGGATGCTTGACGGCGATGCGAAAACCCGAGAGACGAGCCCGGGTTGAGTGGATGGATGCCGACGCAGTTGCGTAAATGATGATGGACTTTGGGAATGATTGTTTCCTGGGTACTCTTCTGCTATCATTTCTTACGCTTTGCTGCTTTCTACAGTTTGTTATTTCCTCTCTCCTGTTCATTTGCGCTATCTTTCTCTTTCTCTTTCTCTTTCTTTTTCTCTTTCTCTTTCTACGATTCGGTCAAGTTTTTCTCTCTTACCTTGATTTGAGTTTGCACAGGATCAGTCAAACTAACCGACGCCCTCCGCCCCGCCCTCTTACCCTTCGCCAAGCCTTCGAGCCTTCGAGCCTTCCTACCTACCAAGCCGGATCCTTATCGGTCTCCCCGATGACCCCGCCAACCTGACCATCATTGGTCCACTGCGACACTGAACTCTGCAACACGTACGAGCGATACTACCGGCATGCATTCGCCCAACGAGAAAGCCGACACCGGGGACCTGTCTGCGCGAGTGAGATAGGACAAGGAGGAGGTGGGGTGAGACCGGTCGGGAATAGATGGGTCAAGGGGTGAAAGGTTGACTGAATCCTTAAATGGGTTGAGTGAGGGACGCAAATGGCCGGCCGATGAGCAATACGACGACGAATACCTACTACCTACCTACCTACCATCACAACCAACCCAGTTGGTCACCGGCACAGGGCGAAGGGCAGAGCGTGGAAGGGAGCATAGGATGCGAGAGGGCGATAGTGGGATGGATGGAATACCTTCCGCCCTCTCCTCCCCTCTCCAAAATCCTGCCCAGACCAGAATGCATACTTTAGTCAACGCACATGGTGGGCTCTCTCAGATGTCCCCATATCCCTGACACCCGCCGGCGAGCAGCCAAGCAAGGGAAGGGAAAGGGAGTGCTACTACCAGCGATAAACCCCCCTCACCCTCTGCGCTCTTTTCTGTTTCTTTCTTTTTCAATCATCAACAGGACATATTTCGCAACTACTCGTTTCTTTGTCCCTCTTCTCTCAAATATAGGCAAATCTGATTGCACTCTTACCAAATCAACTATCTATTCACCTAAACATGTCTGCTCTTAAAACAAGCATCGTCCGCTCTCTGTTCCCTCCTTCTGTGCGTCCCCAAGTCCATGCCCGCACCTTAAGGGTTATGGTCCAGACTCAAACCCCGACCCCGAATACTCGCGTACTCACCACCACTTCCAAGATGGCAACGTCTTTGGCTGAAAACAGAGAACCAACACCCAGGGGTCCGTCGACTCTTCCAGGTTTGTCAATCCCTTTACCTCCAGCGAGACCTGCATCTCTAACCCGCTCCCCCAGCCCCTTCAAAACTGCCATCCTTGCAGAATCCCGCCCGTGATCCTTATGGCCAGACCTCTACGCCCTTCAACGACCTCCTTAACGCCCTCTCCGAGTCTCTAACGACAACCCGCCCCCCTCACCTCCCGACACTCACGGACCATCTACGCGCCTACACCTCTCACCCCTCACACTGGTCACAGTACGCCGTCCAGAACCCGGACAAGCAATACACGCGCAACCTTGTCGCGGAGGAGCCCAAGATCTTCAACCTGCTGATCCTTGTCTGGACGCCTGGCAAGAGGAGCCCGGTGCACGACCACGCTTCCAGCCACTGCCTGATGAAGATCCTCCAGGGGACGCTACGAGAAACGCGGTACGAGATGCCAGAGGGGAAGGACAGTGTGGAGGGCGGGTTGAGGGAGCTGCAGAGGAAGGAATATGCGGCGGGGAAGGTGGCATATATATCCGATCGGTTGGGCTTGCATGAAATCTGCAACCCGAGCGAGACGGAGTATGCTGTTAGTCTGCACCGTGAGTTTGCTCCTTTCCTGTGTCAGATAGATACAGCAGCTGATTGCAAATAGTATACACCCCGCCCAACGCGGCGATGTACGGCTGCCATGTTTTCGATACGGCGACGGGGAAGTCGACGTATGTTCCCCCGGGAGCCTATGATTCTGTTCGAGGCGTCGTCTCCAAGTAACAGTGAGTAGCTGAGTGGGAAAAAATGGGCATATTTGGAGTTCGGGCGCTGGAATATTAAGAGCACTTGGATTGCTAGATTCGTATCAAGAGAGAGAAGTATCGGCCGGTTGACATATACATACATGACCGATGACTCGGTTGAATTTGGATACCCATTACCGCACAGCAGAAGCAGAATGAATTTCTTCGTTGCATCCCCCGGCCTGGACACTCTCGCATCTACTATCTAGACATTTTTCTCTTCTTCCCCTGAGATCAAATATTCGCAAAGTCCCCTCAAGGTAACTGCTGGTGCGAGCTGATGCTGTTCCTCGTGTCAGCAAACATGCTGACGCTCATACTCGAATCAAGTTGAGCTTCGGGAATGCCTATCTCGGCCAATCGAGTGTTTTCATTCAATGTCTCCTCTCCGAACTCGCAATACAATTTTGCAGGTTCGGTCGGAATCGGAGAGTTGCGGTGAGGAACTGATTATTTGATGAACGTTGAGTGATTTCATTTACTGAAATAAGTTCCGACTTCTGTCCCATACCTTGAAAGGGACGGGTAGGTATGACAGGTACGTTCTAGCAAGCTAATCCTGGAATTACAGGTTGCTAGTCAATACGGCTCTGACTTTCGATCCGACTCTTTCGCAATGTGAAATTCAGGCCTCGCGGTCAACTTTGTTATTGTGGGAGTCTAGGCGGGCAATTCCAATCTGGCGAGTCCAACGACATCAGTCCAACGCCAAGAACTACAGAAACTTCATGAAGACATAGTAAAATTCGACATTAACAAATCAATACACTTTTTTTCCTAGGAGCTCCCCAGAAAAACCAACAAGCGCAAAAGCCCTGAGGTTCACGAGATAGATGACTGATCATAATCATCCTGGCTTCTAAAAAGGGACCAACTTCTTTCTAATCAGCAAGTCAGTCTCCCGTGTCTTCTGCCTCTTGAAGCCATACGCTCCCGTCGACGAGCACGCTTAATCGCATGCCCCTTTACCTTTCCTGCAATCTCCAAGTCGAGTTGGACACCAGCCTTCTCCTCCGCCAGAAGCGTAATTCCCGGAACCCAGTCAAGATGCGCGCCCGGCAAGACCCGCGTGGCTCGGACCTGGCCGGCGTGCTTGCCGTAGTATCTCCCCGACCGGAAGCTCCAGTAGGCGTTGGCGAAATCGACGTCCTGGACACCCTGGATGTACCGGTGGACCTGCTTGTCGACCTCCTCGCCCCAGGTGGGCAGGCTGGCCATGGCGAGGTACCTAGCAGCGCGGAGTCAGAGTGTGTGTCTCTTTTCAGCATATATTTATATATATGTATTCTTGCGCGGGCGAGGATTGAATACTGTACCATTCTCTGTATTTCTCGCGCAGCATGACCTGGCACTTGTCGTAGGCTTCTTGCTCGGACATGCCATGGTGTCGAAAGAGGTGGACCATGTTGTGCGGGCAGTTCTGGTCCTTTTCGCGGTGGTATGAAATACAGTCGTTGACGCTTGGGAGGGTCACGTTTCTTAGCAGAGAGACCTACCTACTTGCCTCCCTCTGGGATGGTAGGAGGAGGGGTAACTTACATGGCTACCAGTTCACATGCGATTCTCTCGAGGGCTTGGATGGAGGTGTTCTCGAAGACCTCGTCGGGGATTTGTAACCCGCTTGCATACCTGTTATTCGCGCGTCAGTTTAGTGGTGAGTCTGCTCTGCAAGACCTGTTAGGGGATGATGATGGGTCTGTCTTACTCGACAAAGGCATTGAGGACATACGCCGCGATGGACGGGCGTCGGTAGTCCAGGTATCTCGACAACGTCTCCTCCAACGTCGGGCTGGGTCTGAAGACGATAGAGTCAGAGCAGGCTTGCAAGTAGACCTTCATCTGCTTCAACCATCTGCTCTTGGCGCCTTTTGTACAATAAGGGTCCTATAGTCTGTCTGTCAGTTTACACGTCTCTCTTTCTTCCGCCCTCCCCCCCTCCCTCTAGTGCCGACTTGCTGCTTACTTCTTGGATCCTGTTCCAGATATCTCTCAGAATCCACTGCATCGGCTCGAGCGACTCCTTCGTATTGGGGTTCTCCAGCACCGACATGAACTTGTTGACATACAGCCTCCCCTCCCTTTCTTGGTGGCCTAGAGGGCCATCATCGAGCTGGTCGTCAAAGCAGAAGACCTAGACTAACCCGTGAGTACAATGCGTTTTCATCTCTTTCTTTTCTTTTCGGGGGGTGGGGAGTGTTCTTGTTTTTTTTTCTTTCTCTTTCCGAATTGGGAATCCAATATCAAAGACATACCCAATTCAGCCAGTCAACAACGACGCGGAAGCGAACCGGGTCGGTGTCAGGCGCGGCGATGGCGCCGAAGTAAGCAAAGTCCATGCGTCGGAGATCCTTCGCCTCTTGCTCGCTCAGCCCACCCCGTCTATCATGTCACATCATGTCATGTCAGCAAGGCGTATTCTGTTTCCAACTCCCAACTCCCCAAGTTCGGGGAATTCGTTACGTTACGCTACATACTTGAAATTCGCGAATGCCCAGAGGAGCCCCTCTTGGCCGACCTTGCCATAGTGGGGGTTGACGGCTGGCTCGCGGGACATGAAAGACTCGAACATGTCGGGGATCTTGACCATGCTTGCGGGGGGCGAGGGCGACGAAGGGTCAATACCGAAGAATTAGAGAAGAAGTAGAGTGAGTCTAGAAGGAGGGAGTGCTGCGAGGTCGGTTCTTTATATGTCCGAGGATCTGTCAAGTTGGTGCGCGGTGGTCTATATAGAGGGGGGGAGGGGGGGGGGGGGGGGGGGGGGGGGGTCACTTCTTGATAATTCTTTCGAGGTGAATCATATTGGAGAGAGAGAAGCGAATCGCAATAAGTAGAATAGTATCTCAGGCAGCATGCAATGTGTGTGTTTTTTTTTCTGCCCTTTCCAAAACCGACAAAAAAGCCTGGGGTCAAAAAAAAGCCTGCACTTTTTCTTTTCTTTTTTCTTTTCAGCTGTGTATAATGTACAATGATTGGCACGAAGTCCACCCGGTTGAAACCAGGAGGGACTGTCAAAACAGCAAAGGAGTCCGTCCGTCCGGCCATCCCCTCCGGCTTTCCCATTCAAGTATCTATCATCTGCATCTCCGCATATAGTAATAGATCCGAACGGGATGAAAACTTCCCTAAAGATAGATGCCCTGCAAGCAAAAAGGGCTGCATGGCCCTATGTACGTGTCCATGTCGTACGAAGACCAGGCAGGAAACGGGAGCTTAGCCGAGAGCTGTATGTGTGTATTATTTACATACATATCAAGCCCTCCTTCCTTGTCAAATATCTCGGAAACTCCCTGTGGCAATTCTATACGTATTATATAGGTATGATAATTGATGCGATCCTATCTTTAATAGTTCTGATTCCTTTACTAGATTCAAGTGCCGCTACCGCGGCGGACAATCTAAATTCGCTTGCAGAGGTCTAAAATCCCTCTGGCAGAATATCGAATCGTTGATTACGATAAGCCGTACTAGCAAGAGATGTGTTTTAGAAAGAGGCTACAATGGGACTTTGTGCTGTAGATATCTGTATATATCCGCCCCGTGGTTTTCGGTCTTGGTCTGGAATACAGACTATATACAGCGAAAGGTCCATGTGCTTTAAGAATCTAGTTTTACGCATCAGCTTTTGATAGACCTTTATACCCGGAAAGACTTCAGGTACTCCACAGGACCTTTCGGAGATACTTCAATCGTGGTTGGTTAAGTTTATATTGACGAAATGGCGAGATCTGGTCGGGCGGTTTGCAAGTGTTGAGAGCCTAGCCGTTTCGAAGACCGACTCAGCAAAGCTCGCTGAAGTTCGTATTAGAGCAGGGCGATCCCCAATCAAAGATCCCTAATCAAACAACATGAATTCTACACAGCAACTATTTGATTTAAACTGAAAGGAAGTACCCATACCCCATCACTTCCAAGTTTAAGCCACCACAACCTACAATGTCTGCGTCAAGATCTCAACCGATTGGAAATCGTCAAGCTCTTTATCAGATACCATTTTACAAAACTTTCGGCGCCGAGCTCTCCACCATCCCCGTCGGCTCGTCCTCTTGATCGACGGCGTTGTTACTCTTAGGTGCCTCGACCTCACGGGGCTCAGGAAGCAAGACACCCGGCAACCAGTCCACCCTGCTCTCGAGAATCCTAGTCGCGCGAACCTGGTGGCAATCTTTCCCAAAATACCGCTCGGTTATGAAGCTGACGTATCCAGCCAATCATCAGCTTGAGGGAGGAAAGGGGGCTACAAGCGGAGCATGTTGTTCCGACTTACCTCCAATTCACATTCGCCAACGCCACATCCTGAATGCCTGTACGTAGCGCGAGATCTCCCGCGTCGATTTTCTCGCCCCACACGGGAGCGTCAGCCATGGTCAGATGCCACAGCTCGTGGCTCGCGCGCAGCATCTTGTGCGCTTCATCGTAGGCCCCCTGTTAAGAGAAGCCGTAGTGGCGGAGGAGGTGGATTATGTTGCAAGGGCAGTTTTGGTCCTGGGATAATCAATCATCAACGCAATTCATCTTTCTAGAACCGGGCTTGGTTGCTGACCTTTTCCCTGTGATAAGAGACGCAGTCGTTGACGCTGCAATCTGTGAGCGGGGGTGGAGGGGGGGGAATGTTGTTCTGAATTGGCGAAGAAGGATATCTGGATCTCGATGCTGATCTGCTCGAGCTGCATGATCGCTTGGTTTTGGAACACAGCATTGGGATCTGCAGCTCGTCTTGCTTGTCAGCAACAGACGCCACGAGTTTTCCAGGGCGCGCGGCTTACTCGACGAAACTAAACAGAGAAAGCATCGCGAACGTGTGGATGTGGTACTCCATGAATCCAGCAATGGTCTCCTGCAGCGAAGGTCTCGGCTCAAAGTCGATCGACTTCCCCAGTGCGGTGAAGTATTCTCTGGTATGCTCCAGCCAACGCAGTTTAGAGTCTATGAGATAGATCAGCGGCGCCTTAACAGCTCGGAGGTGTGCGAACCCAGTGAGCACTTGGAGTCCTGCGTCTATCATTCGTGGTTCGCCAAAAGGTAAGACTTTTGTTCACTTCTCGGACTCGCTTCCAGACGCCTTGGATCACCTGCCGGATGGGCTGGATTGCACCGTATTGCTCAGACTGACTGCCGTTTAGCAAGGCGAGAGTCCTATCGATGTAGCGACAGGCTTCTTCTTTCTGCAAGCTAAGCGGCCTATCGTCAAGCTGATCGTCGAATACAAAAAGCTAGAAAGTGGTGGGTACATATCACGCAGGCTCACGTTGGTGTAGCGTCGGGCACTTACCCAATTGAACCAATCGGTAACGGTCCTCAACTTGACAGGGTCTGCCTTTAGAAGAGATACGGCGGCGAAGTGCTTAAAGTCGCCTTGTCGCATCCTCTTGGTCTCGTCTTTATTATATCCGCATTTCCTAAGAACTTAGCGTCGGCCAATGTTTTTGGCTAGCTCACTTACTCGCTAGCCCAAGCTAAGGTTTCGTCTCGCACCGTTTCAAATTAAGGATTCACTTTCAAAGCGCGAAAGAGGAAAGATTCGAAGATGTCGCGGATAACGACTTGAGAGTTGGAGTTATCTATCTTGATAAGTTTGTCTAAGGACGGACAGCTCTCGGGGGAAAGCGTCTCTTCATATTTATCGCTTGAACGGCTATGCTATCATCTCTCGATAAGCTGGCAATAATTAGGAAGTTTTTTAGCTGCGAAGTTTGCGATCAGCTGCATGTCTAAAATTCGGATTGGTTGGGTATCGCTCACAATTCACACCGATCCATGCCGAGCTGGTATTACCAATGCAGACATTCCCTTCGCCAACAGCAGCTTTCTGTACTCGTCAAAACATGATATGATATCAAGCTTGGTAGGCCTATATAATTCGGTGCAGAAGTGACGCCGGCAGTGTCTTCATCTACCCGACTGGGGGCCGAGATTGGGTTTCCTGCATGTGTGAGATACCTACCGATAGCCCGGGCCGACATCGATGTTGTACTTGGAAAAGTCAATTGGACATCGATAGCTCAAAATTGCGATACACATGAGAATTAGGAATTGTGTTCCCTCACCGACGTTTCGGCAGGCGGAATGGGTGATTGGAAACACGGTACCACAACGCCAACGACTTGTTATCTTATGATTCGGCTACGAATTTCGAGGGAGGGAAGAGGGTTCAACTAAGAAAACAAGGACTAAAGCCAATTAATCCACGACGGTCTTGAAGTGCCATTCATGCCAGGAAAGAATCAAGATCAATGCCGAAGCCACACGCGGTGGTATCTAATGGCGTCAGTCAAGTGATATCAAGTGTTGGTGGACATAACCGAGATAGTACTGCTTTGCAACGGCAGAGTTTCATCCTCCCATGATCGTATGAACGGTGTTCACCCCAGCCGCCCTGTCAAACTGGATAGCCACAGTGGAATCTGGGACCCAGCATCCGTATCTCGCCTGCCAAACATCGCAGATCATTGGTTCCTGAATGTTCGAAAAATCCAGCTGGCTTGAAGTAGACAGAGAACACTCCCATTGGCATAGATCCTCACTTGCGTCCGCCTCCTTGCCGCAGCGAACCCCATTGCTCCAATCTCTAGTACCATGTTCCTAAACGTTCCTAGATCCCAAGCATTGCATATGCCGGACGTAAGCTCGATATCAAACTAAAGGCGGCCCAGCTTCATGGCCTTGTTGTCAATCACAGCCAAAAATTTGATAGGACTGCTGCATGCCACGCCGATTATTTGGGTTCCAGTGCATGGAAGCATATGTATGCGTCGATCCTGGAGGTGCCGGCGCTCTCCGCTGCATTGCAGTTCCCCACAAGGTTGGAAGCGACTTGTCCACCTTGCCGTCGTCAATGGCCGTAGACTCCTGGATGTAATCTCTACAGATCCACAGGCCTCTTGGTATCCTCCGAGAGCGACCACTTTGTAGCTCGGAGCAGCACAACTCCAGCATGACGAGGGTAGCGTTCCTGAGATGCCCAGACCTGCGAGTCCCGTTGCTGACGATGAGGATTCTGGTACGCAGCACTGACCTGTTAGCTGGGCCATCATGATTCATTTTGCTGTTTGCTTACCTTGTGATCCGCTGCCCTTGGGCCGTATGCCGAGATGAAAGATCTAGAACAAGGGCTGCTCGTGTATTGGCAGTGCCCGGCTCCGCTGGGCCTTGAGCAAGGAACCACGCAGCACTAGATATTCGATGCAGCTGGATAGAAGCCAGTGTCAAACGAGCCCTCCAGAATATCCATTGGCCGTGTTACTACAGTATCCTGGGCCCGTTTGAAGTTGTGCTTGATGTTGTTTGGCGGGCTCCTAGAGAGGTTTTCATGACTCCAGCGAAGAGGATGAAGGTTGAGAAATGCATGACTGATTGGTGATCATTGGTAGGAGGCCAAAAGCCGAAGGGCTGTGCTCAAAACTCAATGGTCATACTGATGCAACCCAATGACGGGTATAGGGCTTTCGTGTGCGGTTTGAAGATCGTGATCCACAGCCAACCTAGCTGAGATGGTCAAAATAGCCCTTCGGCGTCATCCGGAAGAATTCCATGCGCTCTGACCGTGGGGATTTTTTGTGTTACATACAGATATTGCGGTTGTTGCACAAGCAAAGAAGGGCGATGCATTTGAGCTGTATTAACTATCCAATAAAACAGGCTAGAAATGACGGTGGTGTGAAGACCTGTCATCGATGCAATCCAATGACCTTTCCCTTCCGCTCAGTATTCCCTCATCCTAATAGCAATGCTAAACTCAGCGCGGAGCAGTACTGGGAAAGAACGTCACTCCACTTCCTCCCCATCCCCTTCCCCTTCTTCTTCTTCCTCTAACTTTCTGAGCATCTCCTCGGAGTCCCGGATCAAAAGCTCCAGCCTGTTAATTTCGTTGTTCAAGTTTCGTCGCATCTGTTTCGCCTTGACAGTCTCAGACGCAACCTTCTTGACCTCGGCATCACTCAGCTCGTCGATCAGCTTGTCAGAGAAAACGTCCATCATATCTCTCACGAATCTTTTATTGAGCCCAGTCTTGCAGATGGCATCTATGTAGTGCTTGCTGGAGATAGCGTAGTACGCTTTGAGAATATCGTGGATTTCGTAGACGACTTGGCGATCGTCAGTCAAGATAGCCTTGAGGCTCTCCTTCTTTATTTTGGCTAGTTTTGCGAGTGAGGTGATAGGATTATTTGGGGGCTGGTTTGGAGGTTCGGATTGACGTATGGTCACAGATGTGTTGTAGGGAAGCTGTTGTTGGACTTTGGGCTGGGAGGCGCTTGGGGCTGGAGGCTGCGATTGGAAAAATTCCCCCAGTGATGGTCCTTTTGTAAGCGGAGTAGGCTCGCCAAACCTGGGCTTTGGGATTGAGCATAATGTAGATGGTAGGCTCTCCACGGGTGTCGCAACTGGAGCTACTTTCTCTGTTGTAGCTGCATTAACAGCACTCGGTGCCCGGGAGCAGCTCGCAAATGGATCCTTCATCCGAGATTCCCGATCCTTCTTCCGAGATTCCCGATCCTTCTTCCGAGATTCCTGATCCTCCTTCCGAGATTCCTGATCCTCCTTCCGAGATTCCTGATCCTCCTTCCGAGATTCCCGATCCTCATTCCGAGATCCGTCAAGGACAGAACCTTGCCCGGATGAAAGTGTACTCGGTGTTGCGAAAGTTTTCGGAGAAGAAGCCCAAGCAGCGAAACCTCTTGGTGAATCTGCTTTCGACGTACATGAAGCCCCTAATGGAGAGTTGAAGCAAGAGGGGTTGCTGGAGGCCCCGAGAACTGGCGCTTGAGCTGATGTGGCAGCAGGCATGGTGGCTGTAGCAGCGGCTGGAGTAGTACTCTTCGTACCACTTTGAGAACTTTCCACTTCCGCGTCAGGCTTCGGTGAGCTTGCTGCGATGGAAGAAGGATTTGATAAGCGCTGCGAAGGAGCTTCGAGTCGAGAAAGTGCCGCAATCAGCCGAATAGTTTTGGCCTCTTGAATCTCTTTCACTAACTGCTGATCGCCAGCCATATTCTGCAGTTCCTCTCGCTCGTTTTGTAGGATATCTTTGCAAAAGATCTGAAAGTCCTTCATCTTGTTGGTGACAGCTGCACTTACGAGTGCATAAAGGGTATCGTTGACGTGCTTACTTGAACATGATTGCTCTAAACAGACCCCGACGGTAGTTATAAACATCGTTTTGACCATGTCCAAAAATCCGTGAGTGATTGTTACCCAATTTGCGGTTTGCTCCTCGAAGAGTCGTTCTACCAGCGCGGGTGGGATGACACCAGGAATCGTGTTCCATTTGGTAGACTGATAGCGGGCATTGATCCAACTGTAAATATTGTCCGTTCCCTGGAAGCTAAGCGATGCAGCTGCCAAATGGGCGGCTTCGTCGATCTCCATAGATGGAGTCTGGAAGGCCCGTACTGCACCCAGATCTCGTAAAGGTATGCTGAATTCTGCGCTCTTAAGTGAGGCCAACTTTTTATACAGCGGGACTGGATTCTCATCATATTGTGGTACGTCGCCGAGATAGATTGATTTTGGCTGCTGGTAAGCAGCCACGATAGTCTTCAAGAATTTTCGTTGTTCCTTCACAGAAGATCTGACAGGTCCAAGTGCTTCCAGTTCTTCTTTCTTCCGGACCAGCTTGTCACGAGCTTGCTGATTCAATTTCGGGAAGTTGTCCATGAGGTGGACACAGAAGACGTCGCTGAAGCGGTCACGTAGTCCTTCGACGCCAACGCTGCTCAACGGAGTACCAGACCTGCGGAAAAGCCAAGCCGCGAAGAGATTGTCTCCATTAGAAGCCGCACGTGGAAGGCCATCTACATCTTTGGGAACTTCCCATCTGACGCTCGAGCAATTCTGCACAGCTTGCCAACCATGTCGCAACTCTTTTTCTTCGTTTCTAGCACGCAAATAGGCCTTCAAAATATAAGCACAGGGATCGAATTAGCAACAGTTGACTCACAGGCATGTAGGTCTTTTGATCATGGATCCCCACAAGATCGGATTTCGTATGAACACCAAGGGTTCTGAGGCCTTCGGGGTCTACCTCCTTGGCGAGTTCGAATATATGCTGGCTTTCGATGGTCTTTTCGGTCTCCGCGACGGCGCTAAATAAAATCAGCCAGGTTCTGTTCTGTGCAGAGAGTAGGGTCATAGTACATAATCACAGTTCGCTTGTCCTCGATCAAACATTTCACAATCGATTCAGCCATGCTAGCATTCGACTTGTCAAGATCTGAGCGTGTGGCGCTCCTTTATCAGTGATGCTGCCTTCGGCTCTTACGGTGAAGAATTTACCTGACTGGAGACCTGGAGTATCCCAGAAAGTGATGTTCTTATGATTTGGACTTTGAACTTCAACCCGCAAAACATGCTGCGAGATTTTGGCAGGTGGGCATTCGCTCCCCTCGACAAGGTCGCGTGTGAAGAGCGGCGGAGGTACATCAAAGATCTTGGAGGCCTTGTACAAGCAAGTTAAATCTCTATCGATGTGAAAGTGATAATAGTGCTTACTTCTCTCAACATATTCTCGAACTGAAACCGTGTCATGGGCCCATCGTAGTCATGACGTGTGCCAAATTCTTTAAAATCTGCGTTATCCTCAAGAATACATCCCTCCTTTTCGCTGAGACGGCATCTCGTGCGGATCCGGGGGTGCTGAAGCAGGGTGATTTCTATGGGGAACCTAGTTCCGTATGCTGTGGCGATGGGCATGGGGAGACCCGTCAGGTTCTCGAGGAGGCTCAATTTTCCACAGCCTGCATCACCAGCAAGAACGAACTGCAGAGCATCAGCATTTGTTTGGCGTCCAGCTTCGAGGAGAGGCCTACTCTTGGCATCTTCAGATCAGCCCCCAAACCGAGTTCCTCGTACATGTCCACAAGCCTCATAGCTTTCTTATACAAATGCGCTGTTTTCATTGATTCTCCGATGTCAAGTTTATTGAAGTCAGCAAATTCTATCGGATGTATTGAAACGCTTGGGTGGCAATGATCTAAAACTCCATCCTCGGATCTCTTCGAAATCGAGGCTGTCGTTGAGGAGGGTGTATCAAGTGGAGAGCCCATGCTTGGGGCAGACTGGTTGTCTTCAGCGTTGTAGATGTTGTCGTCCATCTTCAATGACCTCAGGAAGGATGCAA
This sequence comes from Drepanopeziza brunnea f. sp. 'multigermtubi', assembly GCF_022702325.1. NCBI lineage: Eukaryota > Fungi > Ascomycota > Leotiomycetes > Helotiales > Drepanopezizaceae > Drepanopeziza > Drepanopeziza brunnea. Next base: position 1,967,539 of record NW_027094078.1, on the reverse strand, counting down.
CAGGATGGATGAAGTTGAGCAAAAGCTGAAGTCGACACGGAGGTCAGGGATACAGCTTCGCTTAAAGGCTTTGAGGCTTATTAATAAGATATCGCGGGTGATCAAAACGTGATACACTAGAAGAGGCCCAACTTGTCTTTCAAGTGGCCATTGAATATGATAGTGGGCAAAGAATCCAGAGAGATGCAACATCTCTTGCTTCTTGCGTCTTGATATCCACAAGGAAAAAAAATTGCTCAAAGAAACGTCTCGATAGATCTATCCGCATTTGCCCCGTTCTACCCATAGAAAGCAAAAGACAGATATCAGCTGTTGAGTTTGCCTCAAAATTCAAGATAGAATAAGAATACATGCTACTTCGACTAAGGTACGTATGTAGTACGGTATCTACACCACCTTAACTCTGTGAAAATATACAGTAAAAGACAAAGGCAAAAGATAATCATATGAGGGCCGCGCCGGGATCGAAGATGTTTAAAAACTGAAAACAATTACATTAGCTTTTGTAACGCGGGATAAGGTTTATAGGACTGGTTACTGCAATGTGTACCTATTGCAGGTCTGCTTTTGCACAACAGCTTTGTATGTTGCCTCTTTTTACGATAGCAAGTAAACCCTTAGACAAGATAGAAAGCAAATAAAGCCGAGAGAAATAGTAGGAGACAAACAGAATCAAAGTGGCACCGCTTCTCTCAATAGTAGCAAAGCAAATGATAAATCGGTACTACCGATATCGACCTTTAAGAGGCTACAGCCCCACGCAACCTTTCTCTCTTACTACGTCGCAGGCGTAAGTATTACCCCTCGAGGGTAGGGAAAACAGGGGGTTTAAAGTGGAAGCTAAACTTTTAAGGCACCCTCGAGGGGTAATACTTAGGCCTGTACCGTGGTATATGTCTACTTACCTACGTCCATCTTGTCTCCACCTTTCACAATCCCTTGATATATTTCTGGTCTGGAATTGGCTTATCAAAAAATGAATGCCAAAGCTCGTCTCCTCCGAATACCATCCATGCTTCGATACTTGTCCGATCCGGGATCGGGGCAAACGAAGGACTAGCAGCTTCAATGACAATGATCACGACTTTGATCACATATGCAAGAATCACGAGACAAGTAGGGGAATTATGATGTAATTTATTCATATAGGTAGATAGTCGCCGCTGCCGCTCCTTTCCTTTCCTTTCCTTTCTCTCTCTCTCTCTCTCTCTCTCTCTCTCTCTCTCTCACGCCATCACACCCATTAAATGCATCGCAGATGGGCCTTCGATTCAAACCAGAACGGCCGAGATCCCCTTCGTAAGGGAAGAAGGGAAAGAGATATGCGAATGAAGGAAAAAATGATGTTGAAGGCAAAGGGGGGGGGGGGGGGGGAATATGTCAAGCGGAGAGGATAGATGGCGACAGAAAAAAAAAATGCTGAGGTTTTGCGAGACGGGTCACTCAGTACGGGAGTCGCGAGACTCTCAGAACAAAGACACACACCCGGGCCGGACCAGACCACGGCTCGCCCCCGGCGACCACGGCCCGTGTATCTTTCGGCTGGCTGCCTTGGGGGGGGGGGGGGGGGGTGGATGCTGATGCATGCATAGGACAGGTGTGTGTGTGGGTGGTCGTTTTCCTCCCTGAGCGTCTCAAGACCACTTTGCTCTGGGAAATCTGCGGATGAAGCCCGTAAGCTGTCCATCGCTCAACGGGCAAGGCGCACTGGGGGTGAAGGCGACCTGGTGACGCTGAGCGCCATCCTCGAGTTCGGCCAAGGCTCGAATAAATGAAAATTTGCTTTCACTAGCGAAAACCACGAGCATATAGGTATCTGCTTCTCATCAGTTGTAATTAAGTGATGAGTGTCTGCTAGTAAGAAATAAGTATGCACACTAATGAAACTCAATACGCTGCACGGTTTATTGCAAATTTTTGGTAAAAGATATTTAGAATGGTAGACCTTGTTCCCATCAACTACTAAGATTGTCCACACGGGACCGTTGGCCCAATGGCAAGGCGTTTGACTTCGATTGTTTAACCCCATAACTTCTCACATCAAAAGATTGCAGGTTCGACCCCTGCACGGTCCTCAAAATAATATTTTTTTGCTTTTTCTTGCCATAGGGCCAGCGGCCTTGTACCCTGTGATTCATGTACCTAGGGCGATGTGGCGACGTATAAGTTGTATAGAAAAATCCCAGGCGCCGAAGAAATCCCGATTGGTGCTGCGGTAGTGAACAGTAGGACGGACGCTCTGTGCTCTGCCCTGTAGTAGCGAGTTTCCTGGGCGACGGCAAAAAGCTATTATTCAATACGTAAAGGCTGATAAGAGGCTCGGACAGAATTATAAATCTAAAACCCGTATGGAGTATTAACCAAGCTCCCCTTTTTATGTCTTAGCCTGGCCTCTCGCTCCGAGATTCATATGCCCGCCCATCGGCTCCCTGTAAGCAATTGACCTTTAGCATACAACACCCTCTGCCGAACAAAAAAAAAGCAGACGAAAAAAGAAAAAAGGCGAGAAGAAGAAGAGGAAGAAGAAGAAGAGCTGCATCGCGAGTCCGGGGTCTAGCGTTTTGGCGATATCGCTGATCCCTTGAATTTACTGCCGGGCGATCAGCCGGGGAGCAGTTGACGAGCTTCAAATGGGTTCACTCGCGACTTGTGCGTCAGAATCCCATCTATCATGTTAGTTAGCGTGACGGAGTCGATAAAAATCCGCATCATAGACATCCTGACACAGAGACTTCGTAGGGCTAAAAGTGTAGCAATCCACGTCGCTTGCTGCAGTTCTGCTGGACCCTTTAGCGAGAGACACGTCTTGGGCCACAGCAGGCCATGTCTGCACTGACCTTGAAGCGTACTGTAGCGATGACGGGAGGAGTTCGGGCGGGTATCTTTTTCTTCCCGAATCGCACTCCCGGTGGTGGAGATGCCAGGTGGCAGGTAGCAGTTGGCAGGATGATCTTCGTGAAATGGGAGTCTTAACTGCTTGCTGATCTTTGTCTCCATGTTTTTTCTTCTCTCTTCAGTTTCCTCCCCTCCTTACTGTACTAACTGATAATAATAGGTATTGTAGTACCGGTAGTTCCTAGTGTACTGTACAGTGCAGTAGTAATCCCATCCGCCCTCCCAGCCACCTGGTTCAGGAGCAAGAGCCCCACCCTCTCTAAACCCAAAGCAGCGCTAGGTTCCTACTTTAGCCCCGAAGGAATCGAGACCCGGGCCCCACTCACTGGCGACGGGATGCAGGAGCCAGGATCGTGCAGATAGTCAATGTCCACATCCAATCACGAGAGCTGTCACATTCTGGGCGGAAGGAGACAAGAAGATGTGATGTAATGAGACGGGCTCCCTATTGGATGTGGATGTCGATGTGGATGTAAATGCGGGGTGTGAGATGTCAACAAACGGGCGGGTGGACCGTTGGGTCGCAAAGATCTGCCGGCGCAGAAGTTACTACGTAGGTGTAAGCTGGGAAGTCAAGCAGATGGTTGTGGTGATAACACCCTTCCTGGTACAGTACTGTACGAGTAGAGGGCAAACGGGTCAATAGGGAAAGGGGTGTTGGTGTTGGTGGGAGGAGAGTCAGTAGTCGTAGTAGTCGTAGTCGTACTACATTGACATGATAGATGTATGGCAATAATCGAGACACGAACCTGGTTCTGATTTGTGTACAGGTCATTCTCGTCGTAACAGTAACCAGGTCCGTGTTCCGCGCTCGTTCCCTACTAACTTACTGTACTTCCTTAATAAGTATCAACCCTCGCGATTGGGTGGGGTCGGTTCGAGAAGGGAAACTCTCTTGGGACGCGTGGGCTTGGAGAAACCCCAAATCCTCCTCTTCCTCTTCCTCGTCGTCGTCGTCGTCGTCACCCCCAACTCAACACCACATCAGCCTCGCTATCAAAGGCACCTGCACCTCTCCTCTCACTTTTACTGATCCTTTTTGGGGGAAGGAGGGCTTCTACGTTGGCTTCTACTTCGACCCCCGGTCATCCGCTCACTTCCCTCGCCTTCGTTTCTTTCGAGAGTCATTAACACAACACCAGAAAGTCTCACTGGATCATACGATATAAAACCCCCAAACCACTACGCAGCGCACAGCACATCGCGCCATACCACCTACCGCCCCTTCGTCTCAAATACCCGCATCAGACGGCAAGCAACCCAAGAAGAAGCCTCGCACCAAAGATCGACAGCGCGTCGACTGCACCGCCGCGCCCATCCCGTCGAGCAAGGTTGTTCCGGCCACGCAGCAGCCGCGAGACAGGCACCAACCCGGCCACTCACCGTCTCAATTCCCCCACGCCGGCGCTGAGATCTGATATTAAAAAAAAAAATCCCGGAAAGTGATAACTGGGCGGAGCGCACCATGGAGGAGGGTGTCGGCGCCGCGTGTCGTCGAGCGCGCCCGCTGCCTCGACCAGAAAGTTGCGCAAGCAACACCACCAGAATGACGCCCAGCTCGAGCAACAGCTCGTCCGCGCATCTGCCGCAGCGAGTCCAGGACCTCTCTGCGCGAGGCGTTTCGGGGAGTTTGCTGCAAGATCGACTGAGGGAGCGGAAGGTCGAGAGCGCGAGGCAGTCGAGCATGAGGCGGAGGAGCGTAGATCACAGCGCGGAGAGGGGTGTGCAGAGCTCGCCGACGAAGGGCAAGGAAGATCGCAGACCGAGTTCGAGTGGGATTGCGCCGGGGAAGGGGATGGGGATGGGGATCAAACAGGCCGAAGAGGTAGGTTTGCTGTGCTATTGATGAGCGGCTGGCTAACACGGAGCAGCAAGCATCGATGCTGCACAAACAGAATTTCGATCTCAAGCTCGAGCTATACCACCGCAGACAGCGGCAGGAGTTGTTGGAGGCCAAGGTCGAGGAGTTGGAGAAGCGGGAAGAGCAGCTGGACGAGCTGAGAGAGATCAACGACGAGTTATTGGCGGAGCTACAGAGGAGGGATCAGGCTGTCGAGGAGGCGGTGGAGATGATCTTCAACCTGGAGCAGAAGGTCAACCGTCTGATGGAAGAGCGCGAGAATGTCAAGGCGTTCGATGCGGATTACGAGCCAGGCTACTACCCATCCGGACAGGACTTTTCGAGCTCGCCACCACAACTCGACAAGGAGAACTTGGCACCACCGAAAAAGATCTCGAGGATGCCGTCATTCTTGTCCGAGACGACCGAAGGAAACGAGGCTTTGAGGAGCCTCTACCTGCCATTCAACGGACACAGCGAATCGACACTCCCACGATTGGCAGAGGAAGGGAGCCCAGGCGCATTGGACAGCCCCAGACTAAGCGTGTTAAGCGAAAGCTCGTTCGTTAGCGTGTATGGCAACAAACGAGTGCCGGAAATATCACTTGACAACGAAGAGAAACCTCAACAACATCACAGGGTTTCCTCGTCGGTAGAAAAATGGGTGGAAGCAGGATCGATTCCCACGGTCACACCTGCGCGAGCAGCGCCAGCGAGTCTCCGCAAGAGCCAGTTCTTGTCCATCAACGACGTTCTTGAATCGCCGCTACAGCGCCTGGAAAAGTTGAAGAACAGCCTAGACAAGACGCAAGCCGCGGCCCGAGACCTTGCTTCGAGGGATCACAGGAAGGCGAAGGAGATGCGCCAGCTATTTACCGACCAGACCAGTTTCCAGCGTCAACATGCCCTTCCTCCTACTCCGGATACGATCAGCACCAACACATTACGGAACCTGCGCGGCTCAAACGATACTCTGCACCAGAACCATGCTATGGACGCCTTCCCCAATCGTGCTAACCAAGCTCTCCAGTCCCAGATGTCCATCCGGCCCCGAAGCGCGGGCGAGACAGTGACGAGCCGACGCGAGGGGCACGGCTGGGACACACCACAGGAAGACGATACTGAAGCAGGCAGCGTGTGCAGCACTCTCAGCGCATATTCCGCATCCGCATCCTACCTCCGTCGTCAGCATACCGTCGTCCCAGATCTCTTCACGTTCAGCAGTGGGGACTGGGGATGTGACTATCGCGAGCCGGCCCTGCCCTCGCACACAGTGTCCCGCTACACGTCTCTACGCCGCTCAAGCATGATCGATCACCCCCGGAGCGACGACACGGTGATGAGCTACAATTCAAACCGCTACGACGACTCCGTCCAATATGGCACCACCCCTTTCGATACAAATTATCAACCAGAACTTCCCAACCGCCGCTCGAGTCTCGCCGCCGTGACCAAGGTGCGGAAATTCAAACCCACAGGCCAAGAGCAGGACAGTACGCCCAACGACTCCCCGCCTGTATCCACCCCAAAGAAGTCCCGCATCCCCAATCTCCGCATGTTTGGCCGAGGAGATTCCGCACCGCCTGCTAGCCCCACTAAGGGTTCATTCTCGCCGAGCTTGCCGAAATCGAAGGCACAGCATCAGAATCGGAGCTCGGGGCATTACTCCAACGAGCATCTGGGGCCAAGGGGTTTTCAGGACCAGGAAGAAGCGAGGGCGACGCCGCCACCTATTCAACGATCGAGACCGCCGCAGTCGATGCATTATCGACCGGCGAGTATCAGTGCTGTAGGCCCTCTGGGCGCGAGGCGATTCGGGAGCTACGATGGTGCTTGTGACGAGGTGGTGAAGGGTCACGCGAGGAACGACAGTGCTGGCTTGGCTGGGAGGGTGACTGCGGACCACGTAGCGGCGAATCAAACCGCCGGTGCTGGAGAGGTGGAGGGGAAGACGAAGAGATGGTTTGGATTGGGGGTTGGTCGCAACAATAGTTTGAAGAGGCACTGATGGGGAGGAGGAAGAAGCCTCACATCCGATCGGGAGAGGGTGCTCCTTTTCCTGTCTGTTGGAGTTGACGGCCCGCGCCGCGCTTTACCTTTCTGCAGCAAGGAAGGAAGTTTAGGTGGAAGACTGCATCTGCATTCCGGTTTGCGTTTGTCACCTGATTGCTGGATCCTCGGCCCGAAAAAAGGAAGCAGGCAGGGCGGCGAGCCCGGCTGCTGGATCAACACACGGGCGTTTGTTTTCTTTTCGTTCCGAGGAAGCGAGCGGTGCTTTGGTTAGGTCTCGCCCTGTAGCTGTACGATAGGATAGGATAGGATAGGATAAAAGGGACGCACGAGAAAAGCACCATAATACACAGATGCGCGCGAGCGCTCGCTCGATGCGGTGGTGGGGTGTACAATAGGAGGACTGGGGGCAAGCGAGCGAGACGATGGGATAGGATAGCCTCGCTGGACAGGATACCTACCACTGGGCAGAGCAGGGACAAGATGGGAAGATAGGATACATAGCTAGGTAGTGATTGATTAGAGGGCGGCAGAATTAGAATGACAAGGACTTATCAATGTCGATACGTGTTTGGCTCTGAAAAGGCGTTCATATTTTGTACTGAAAAAAGCCCACTCCAATTTGGAACCACTGTCTTTTTTTTTAAGCTTGCTTAGATTAGTAGTATGTAGGCAAGCAAGTAAATTCGGTTTGACTTTTCTAATTAGTAATATAGTATGTATGTATGTATGTATCATATTAATCTACACTTTTTTTTTGATCTCTTTTCTTTACTTTTTATTCTGACCAATCTCTTCCTATTCTCGTCTTGGTATGTTCTTTCTTAAAGAATAATCGTTTTATTTTGTTTTTACGGGCGGACGGCAAGAAAGTCGGATGCGAAACTCTCGAAGCGTTTGAGAATCTAAATATTTGTTTGACAACTCTTAAATTTGCGAATTGGAGATCTGAATCGCAATCGAAGATTATCTATCTACTTATAATGCGAGGTGATCCGCACATCCTCCATCGATTGGTCCGTGCACTCGAGCGCCCCTCTCTGTTGAGCCCCAGCAAGGCCCGCTTGCTTCAACCCCGCGGTCGGCGCCGACCATTTCTAAATTTCCCAGCTACAAATATAAACCATAACCACAACCACAACCACAACCACAACCTCACCCTCTTTCCCCGCCCTCAATTGCCCTCCCAGCTCCCAACCGCAAACATGGCTCCTCCTTCTTCTCCCTTCCCAACCAAGAAATGCGGTACGTCAATCAATCCTCCTCCTCCCCTCCACCCCGCCATCCCATCCCTCACCAAACAGCAAATTCTAACAGGAAGAACCCGCAACAGGCGTCCTAGGCTGCACTGGCTCCGTCGGTCAGCGGTTCATCCTCCTGCTGGCGCAACACCCACACTTCGTGCTGCACGCCGTCGGCGCCTCGTCGCGTTCGGCCGGCAAGAGGTACAAGGATGCCGTGAGGTGGAAGCAGGCGTCGCCGATGGGACGGCAGGTCGAGGAGCTGATCGTGAAGGAGTGTAAGGCGAGCGAGTTTGCGGACTGTGATGTGGTGTTTAGTGGCCTGGATGCGGACGTGGCGGGGGATATTGGTGTGTCTCTTTTTCCCTTTTTATCTTTTCTCTGTGCGGAATTGTTGGAAAATTGGGATTGGGGTTGGAACTGATATTGGAATTGGAACGGCAATCCGGCTAACCAAACTCCCACAGAAATGGAATTCCTTAAAGCCGAGCTCGCCGTCTTCTCCAACGCAAAGAACTACCGCCGCGACCCTCTCGTCCCCCTCGTCGTGCCCACCGTCAACCTCCCCCACTTCGATGTCATCCCCCACCAGCGCGCACACTACGGGCTCAAGAAGGGCTTCCTGGTCTGCAACTCCAACTGCGCCGTCATTGGCATTGTGATCCCGTTTGCCGCCATACAAAAAGAATTCGGGCCCGTAGATCAAGTCAGCGTCGTCACCATGCAGGCCGTCTCCGGCGCCGGATACCCCGGTGTGAGCAGCATGGACATCCTGGATAATGTAGTTCCCTTCATATCAGGGGAAGAGGACAAGCTGGAGACGGAGGCGCAGAAGATCCTGGGGAGGGTGAATGCAGAGGTTACGGGGTTCAACGATCAGTCGGACCTCAAGATCTCCGCGGCGTGCAACAGAGTCGCTGTGCTCGACGGCCACATGGCGTGTGTGTCCCTGCGGTTCAAGAATCGAGACGCGCCCAGACCGACGGCGGAGCAGGTCAAGAAGGCGCTGAGCGGGTATGTGAGCGAGGCGACGACGCTGGGCTGTCCGTCCGCGCCTGAGCCGGCGATAGCGGTCATGGAGGAGCCGGATAGGCCGCAGCCGCGCCTGGATCGCAATACGCAGAATGGCTATACGGTTAGCGTGGGGAGGGTCAGGGAGGATGATAGCGGGATCTTTGATCTGAAGTTTGTGGCGTTGAGTCACAACAGTGAGTATCTTGCTTCTGTACGAGTTTTTTTCGAGATATGCTGATGCAGATTAGCGGTTATTGGTGCTGCGGGGTCGTCGATATTGAATGCTGAAGCTGCAGTGCTGAAGGGTTACATATGATTACTGATCAAGGATTTGAGGGTGAGGTAGAGGACGAGGCTATACCATCCCTCGAGAGCTACGAAGGCGATGATTTTATGCCTTGTCACCAAATGAATCTATCAGAAATAGGATCTAATCCTTGGTCGTCACGCTCTGGGTCTTTTTCCAGCTTAGTGATGATATGAATCATTCACAAGCCACTTTTTCGGCTCGAGGCTTGAAGAGGGGTGCAATGAAATACGTAATCTGAGATGTATTGTTACATCAATCGCGACGAAGGGTTTTCCGACTCGCTTGAAGGGAAAAGGGGCAGCTCGCTTAACATCGAGAGCTGAAAAGAGAAAAGAAAGAGCCAGCAGCACTTGCACAGCACATCGCAATACCGGTGCCGCCAGATTCAGCCGGCGAAAGCGAGTATAATTTGCTCATCTATACCCAAAAGAGGATGTACCTACCCCAGTAGTAGTTGTATATGCAGAAATGCAAGAAACCCCTGCCCCAGATCCAGAACACGCCTACAAACTCATCTCCAGCTTCATCACCTCCGCCACCCCGTCCTTGATCGCATTGACCTCGACCGCGTCCAGCCTCTTCAGCGGCCGTCTCGGGTGCCCGCCGTAGCCGTAGTACGACTGGATAGCGCTCTTGGTGCCCGCGATCGCGGCCTTGGTCAGCACCCAATCGCCCTTGCTCAGCACCTTCTGCATGGCGAAGGCCTCGTCCTGCCGGCCCTCGGTATACAGATTCCAGATCTTGACACACGTCTTGGGCATGACGTTCGCGCCGCCGGCGATGATGCCGCTACCGCCGGACACGAGCGTCTGGGCCGTGAAGTCGCACATGCCACCGAAGGCCATGTAGCCGCTGCCCAGGGCGAAGGGGGTGCGGGCGTCGGTGGCGAGCGCCACGCGCGTCAGCTTGCCCGTGTTGCCGCAGGTGAACTTGGTGCCGACGATGTTCGGGTGGGCGGCCAGGCGGATCAGCAGGTCCGAGTCCATGTCGATGCCGGCGACGGCGCCGGGGTAGTTGTACAGCACGAGCGGCAGGGGGCTGGCGGCGGCGACGTCGAGGAAGTAGCGCTCGACGGCCGGCTCGTCCATCAGGCCACGGAAGTAGGACGGGGGGAGCAGCAGCACGTAGTCGGCGCCGGCGGCCTGCGAGGCGGCGATGAGGGCCAGCGTGCCCCGGACGGAGCCCTCGGATGCACCGACGATGATGGGGACGGAGGGGAAGCCGGCGGCGTCGAGGGCGTGGCGCGTGCTGGATGTGACGAGGGTGCGCTCGGCTGGGGAGAGGTGCACGGCTTCGCCGTTGGAGCCCATGGTGACCAGGCCGACGAGGCCGGCGGTCGCGAGCCGGACGGCGTGGCGCTCTATGGAAGGGATGTCGAGGTCTTCGGTGACGGGGTCGAAGAAGGTCATTGTTGGGGCGTAGATGCCGGGGAGGAGAGGGCGGGGGGTCGAGGGGACCGAGGCAGAGGGGGTGATGCCATTGCTGGTTGTGCTTGTGGTTGTGGTCGCGGTGCCGTTTGTGCTGGAGGGGGACATGGTGAAGATGGATGGTTTGGGGTTGGGTTGGTTTATTTTGTTTTGGAGGGGTATTCGCTTGTTCCAGAGACGCGAGCAAGGACTTGCTATGAAGAGGGACGGTAGTACGATACCGTGTAACAAAGCAGAAGAAGCTGAATCAATCAACAGACAAACATGCGATGCCAGAAGAAAGTAGCAGTAGTAGTAGTAGTAATTCAGCAAAAAGACGCCCGCACTTACTACGGACTCAACAGGGAATAACAGCCTACATGTAAGATACAATATGCAACAAACACACTGCAACCCCTCTCCACTCGACCGGACCCCCAGCACATTCTTTCTCATCGTGGCTAATGAACTATCTCGGATCCCCGAGCCTCCAATACCGTCCAGCTGGGCCAGAGGTGGGGGAGGGGGCCACCCGTGTGGCATTGCTTATTCATCCCTCCACATCACTCGTCAGCAACTATCCCGAGTATCTATCTATACCGTACTTGTCTGTCTTTGGTCTGCAAGCCTCCCTTCCCTTCCTTCTGTTGCTCTCTGTAGAACTCGAATGATTGAGATACAATTGCTTTCAGACGTCTTTCTCGAAAAGGGAATCAATCAATCAATCAATCAATCCATCAATCAATCAGTCATTCTTTCATTCGTTCCCCGTATAGAAAAGAAGGGTTGTTTGTGTCCCGAGGCGTGAGTTGGAATACGGAGTCAATATACTACCTTTCTGAGCTGAGTCGGTTAGATCACGCTACTTACAGGCTATCGGCTCGCTGCAATTATATTCCACCAATGGACGGTCAGCAGCTGATCGGTCCTGGGGTGAGGGGTGTAGTTGAGACGACTGCCTATACTGTGTAGCCTGATTACCCCTCTCTAGGGTAAATGGATGGATGGATGGATGGATGGATGGATGGTTAACTGAAAGCCGGGAGTGGACAGGAAAGGGATTTATAAATTAGATGCGATGATATGAAGAGCTTGGTAAAATGCCGACTTTTTTTGTACGTGTAGTACTCAAGGTATGGTATGGTTTTCGAAAACCCATCGGAGATCTTTCCGCCGTAGAATCCCATGTTTTGATTCCATGGCTCGCTTAGACTTGCCGAGGCTCAAGCGAGTCGGCGACATCGGTTCCAGCTCATCTTGATAGGTACCTCCTAAGCAGATATCTTTCTAAGCAACTCTACACCCATCCTCCATCTGACTCTTCTCGACTTCGCGATATTTTCCTTCTTCAGCCCCATCCAGCCCGCTTCCAGAGGCTCAGTCCCACAATTACTATTTTGCTATTTTATTATTTTGCTATTTTACTATTGGCGCGCATATCCCAGGTCGTAGCTGCACCTCGGCTCCACAGCCTGGCCCCGCGGCCAGCAATCGCGACATCGTGATTCGTGAGGCAATGGCCGATACGACCTCGCGGGGTAAAGAAGCTTTTGCTTGGACTATGTGACGATCCGGTAGAGTAGGTACCCCCTACGACCAGATACCAGGTTAAGAGGAAGGGTCCCGTGGATAAATAATTGACTTGGGATGAGGGAGAGCTGCGAGTCCAGATTTCTTCCATCTACGCTCATTGATCGAGTCAATCAAATTGTACGGACGGACTGGTAGAAGGTGATCAGAGGGACGGACTATCAAATCAATCATCAATCGCTTGCCACGTCCGTAGAGCGAGAATCCGGTACTTACACAGTCTACATAGTGGGCGGGACACCAAACTACATAAGTAAGAGACGAGGACCCGGTCTGCTACTTAGGTATTTGCTATGACACCCTCCGCCGTAGAAATCCCACCCGTCACCATGGATAAGAGCTTCAAACCGAACATCGGTGTCTACACCAACCCGGCGCATGAGCTGTGGGTGGCAGAGGCCGAGCCCAGTCTGGAGAGTGTGCAGAAGGGGGATACGCTGAAGGAGGGGGAGGTGACGGTGGGGATCAAGAGTACGGGAATTTGCGGGTATGTTTGTTCCTCTATCGGCGGAGCGCCTCTCAGGATCTAGGTCGTCAGGACAGTCACAGTCAGTATAGCTAACATGTAGCTATCTGCACACAGCTCAGATGTCCATTTCTGGCACGCAGGTTGCATCGGGCCCATGATAGTTACAGGCACACACAGTAAGCAACTCCCTCGTCTCTTCTCGCTCAGCTCGACGATTTCTCGCCCACGGCCGATACCTAACGCCTCTCCCCTTCAGTCCTCGGCCACGAATCCGCCGGCGTGATCCTCTCTGTCCACCCCTCCGTCACACACCTCAAAGTCGGCGACCGCGTCGCCATCGAACCGAACGTAATCTGCAACACCTGCGAGCCATGCCTCACAGGCCGCTACAACGGCTGCGAACAAGTCCAGTTCCTCTCTACACCCCCCGTCCCGGGCCTCTTGCGCCGCTACGTCAACCACCCAGCGATATGGTGCCACAAGATCGGGGACATGAGCTTCGAAGACGGCGCGTGCCTCGAGCCCCTGAGCGTCAGTCTAGCCGCGATGCAGCGCAGTGGCGTGAAGCTGGGAGACCCGGTCTTGATCTGCGGAGCAGGGCCCATCGGGCTGATTACGTTGCTGTGCTGTCACGCGGCGGGCGCGACGCCCATTGTGATTACGGATATCGACGAAGGGAGACTGGAATTCGCAAAGTCCATGGTGCCCTCCGTCACGACCTTCAAAGTCACCCGCCAATCCGCCGAGGCCTCAGCGGCCGCCATCGTCTCCGCCTTCGGCGGCATCGAGCCAGCCGTCGCGCTGGAATGCACCGGTGTCGAGAGCTCCATTGCCGCAGCCATCTGGGCTGTGAAGTTCGGCGGGAAGGTGTTTGTTATCGGGGTCGGAAAGAATGAGATGAGCATCCCGTTCATGAGGCTCAGTGTCAGGGAGGTGGATCTCCAATTCCAGTACCGGTACTGCAATACGTGGCCCAGGGCGATCCGGTTGGTGCAGAGTGGCGTTATTGATATGAAGAAGCTGGTCACACACCGCTTCGAGCTGGAGGATGCTATCAAGGCGTTCGAGACGGCGGCCGACCCGGGAACCGGTGCTATTAAGGTGCAAATCAAGAGTGGAGACTAGAGCGGTCGGGTCATAGATATGGATGGTTTTCGTCTTAGATGAATGATACTTTTTTGCATAGGCCCGAGTTCTGCTGTGTTTATTTACATGGAAGCGAGATTCACTGAATGTTGTTTAGCGAGAATGCCCCTATCTTCTATGCGCAGCCAAGTCCAAGATATCCCTCAGGTCCAGCTTCGCCCATGCCCCCATCTGCACCTCTCCGTGCCCAGATTCCTTAGGTATCCTCATCGCCCCTGCAATCATATACTGCGAGCCCAGAGCAGATAGCTCCATTTTGACATCCGTCACCTGCTTCTCTTTGAAGGCGATCCGGAAGTCCTTTACCGTTTCTCCTTCTTTCAGATCCCCTTCGGTCTCGCTTGGGTTCCCAGGCTCAGGAGCTCGCACCCCCAGAATCTCAAGCTGCTTCAACCAAGGCGCCGCCAAAGCCTCTCCCGTCATCTTGACATACGCTTCCCTCAAGCACCAGAACGCATAGAACCTTCTCACTTTCGCCCTCACGACATCCTCTCCTTTGAGCACCACATCTCTCCCTCCCCCTTCCACCCCTTCAACCCTGATGCTAACCTCCTGATCCCGTCTCTGACACCTCGCAATCTTGTCCCTTGCAAACCCACCGATCTCTACTCCCTCCTCTGTTCCAATCTCGGTAGCAGAAGAAGGGAGGAGAGTGGATAAAGGCAAGGAACCTAACCTCATCTCGCTCAACTCACTCTCAGAAAAAACCTCAGCGTGCATATCGATCCACCTAAACAGTCCCTCACGGTCAATATATTCACAGTCTATCTTCTCTCTCTCGCCGACACAGACTATATCCGTGCCTACCTCTCTCTCCCCCTCGAACCCAACTGCGCCAATGAGGGAGACGAGGCCGGCTTGGTGGGAGACATTAAAATCCAATCGCCGTTCCGGGCACGAGGATTGGTAGAAAGGTTTTCCGTTCGTCTCCTGAGATATAATTGAGTCTGCCCAGGGAAGAGAAGGGGAGAACAGGGTGACGAAGTAGTGTTTGAGAAGGTGGGAAGCGAGTTTGGTCTTGGCGTCGCGGATGTGGTAGTACCGGAGGACGGAACTTTGCTCGGACTCCGACAAGAGTGAGAGCTCTTCTGATGCCTGGAGAGGGGCTTGAGCATGTTTTGCCGTGGTGGACGGGAGAGGGTGAACTTACGATGGTCTTGAGGTGGGAGACTTCGTCTCGGGCATTCGCTTGTTTGGGGACGGGCCAGAGGGGGCGGGTGTCGATGAACCACTGGATGATTCTGGGCGTGGAAGAGCGTGGGCAGGAGGTAGTAGCCATTTTGAACGGTTATGAACTTTTATTTGAGACGTTCCGGCCCTGGATATCACATTTTGGGCTGTAATGAAGCGAGTGGTGGTCCTGGAGATAAAGTGACCGAAAGCATGGACTCGGTGACCGAATCACTCGGAGGTTCTCTTTATCCAACTCACAGACATACAAATAAATACTCTGCAAAAGACAATCGACCTTAAAAGTTATCTTTACTGAACTTGGGAGAGATGACTTGCAGATGTCGTTGATCTGGGAAAGCTTAATGGGTCTGTACCGGGCCCTCTGCGGCCCAAACTCACTCACCGCCAAATTTATTCTGCCCCAATATTTATAATTTATCGCCAGAGTCGAAGATATTCAACACCACATAGCAATCATGGGCAGAGGCGAGACAAACGCAAAGGCAAGCTTTCCAAGCTATACTAAAGTATTAAATACTGATTGCCTCTAATTAGAAGCGGAAACGCCAATCCGAGGCAAAAGCCAACCCTCTCAATGCTCCTGCGATCCCCTCCTCCACAGCCGAAATCGACACGACCAAACCGACCGCCATCTTCAAGCCCACGTCAGGCAGAGACTGGACCGTCAGCGTCGCATTACCCGGCAGCATAATCGCCAAGTTAAGCTCCTGTGCCAGCTTACAAAAGAACCAATTGCTGACCTCAGCAAAGTGCCCAAACCCACGACCAGCGCACCTCCCTCGCCGGCCACATCGCCCGCGCCCTCGCCGTCTTTTGCATAGATGAAATAGCCATCTTCTCCGACGGCCACGGCCTCAACAAGTCCAACAAGCGCCATCACAACCGTACCCACTCGTTCGCGCATCAGGCCGACCCAGCGCAGGACGAGTACACAGGAACCTCAGACCCCGACCATTTCCTCGTCCACCTCCTCAGCTACCTCGAAACGCCCCCGCATCTGCGCAAACACTTGTTCCCGCTACACGGTAATCTGAGGACGGCGGGGACACTGTCAAGTCTGGATCTGCCGCACCATTTGCGGAGCGATGAGTGGTGTCCGTATCGAGAGGGCGTGACGCTGCCGGGAGCTGATGAGCATGGCACGTATGTGGAAGCTGGGCTGAGGATCCCGGTTACGGTCAAGGAGCAGATTCCGGAGAAGACGAGGGTTACGTTGAAGTTTTCTGAGGGCGCGGAGGCGGCGAATAAGGATCTGAATGCACCTACGATTGATGCGGAACCTGTGAATCCTAATGATCCCCGCGAGGAAGCGGGATATTATTGGGGATTTAATGTTAGGAAAGCCGGGAGTCTGAGTGATGTTTTCACAGAGTGCCCGTATGAAGGGGGATACGACGTTACGATTGGATTGTCTGAGAGAGGAATTGATGTTGAGAAGCTGTATTCTGGGAGTGAGGGGCAGAAATTGGGGAAGTTCAAACACTTGCTCATTGTACTGGGGGGAGTAGCGGGGCTGGAAGTCGCAGTGAAGAATGATAAGGAGTTGCAAAAGTTGGGGGTGATGAAGGCGGAAGATGTATTTGATCGCTGGGTCAATGTTTGTCCGAATCAAGGAAGCAGGACGATTAGGACGGAAGAGGCTGTTTGGATAGGGTTGATGGGATTGAGGCGGTTGGTGGTTGGGAATAGTGATGCCTGAAGATGGTCAGCGAGCCGGAAAGAAGGCTTTGGCTAGAAGTGAAGGTGAGGATCAGCTAGCTAATCAAAGCTGGTTTGACTGCCACCGAGTAGAGGGAGAAGCAAGCTCATGAGCTATACTAGCTCGAGTCTGATCATCAAAGATGGTTCTATCCGTGGCAGGTAAAGTCAACAACAACGGTCGTCTAATTCTTGGCCCCTGAATCGCTCGCATTGAGAATGACGGAATGCATTACCCGGTCAAATCGGTTTTACCAGGAAAATCAGGTCGATCGTTCCTATTCTCAATGCTAAACCACCCATTTATCTAGTTGTAATTAATCCAGAAACGTCAGTGCTTTCTCTTTTTTCTTTCTCTTCTTCTTTCTTCCTCTAGATCCCGAAATAGCCGGCGCATCCAAGTTTGGGCTGAGCCGCCACATCACAACCACGCCAATCGCTGCGCCTGAATTCCGCATTCCTCCCCCACAACCACAGCTGGATCTTGACCTCGATTTCTGTCCCAAGCAAACATTCGTCTCTGTGCAACTTGACTGTCTTAGAGCTCCGGCGACGACAAGGGCTCCAAGCCCCAAGGCCTGTCCGAGATCACAAAGTTACCTCTACTCACTCCCTCGGAACCCTCGTGGGACGACCATCGAGCAACGACAATCGAACGATCACTATGGCTCTGCTCAACATCTCGCCCTTTTGGGCAGTCGCTCTCGCGATTGTTCACTCAAGTATGGATATGGGAGTTGAAGCGCACGGCGACGTGTCGCATATTGCGGAGGGAGAGAGTACTTCAAAGGAACCGATTGTAGGTTTCCCTTAGGAGTAGCGGACTCGAAGGTCCAAACCACAGAAGACAAGCAGGGACATGGAGAACAATAGCAGTTTGGAGGAGCTGCATCATAGATGGAGAGGAGCAGCGCTGATAGCTGGCACAGGACACAATACTATGGATTCACATCCTCCTGATGATGCTCTCCTTCGGCATCGTCTTCCCTACCGGCATGGTGTTAGGGGTACGTTTTCCCTCCTCCCTCCAAAACCACCCTTACTGACAAAGCACTAGATAACCCGCAACAAATGGCATGTCCCCGTCCAAGTTCTCGGCACTGCTATCGCCGTCCCGGCATACTTCCTCGGCCACCTCCACGGAGGCAGAGCTTTTTCGGAAAACATCCACGCTTCTTTCGCCAACTGTCTCATGCTGATGCTCATCGTGCAAATCGTCTTCGGCATCTACCTAAAGTTTCATATCACAAAAGGGTTCCATGGCAAGATCAGAAAGGTCGCCGTCTATGGCCACGGGATTGTTGGCAAGGCGATGCCGGTAGCGGCGTGGGTGCAAATGCTGTTTGGCGGTATCACGGCCCTGGGATATTGCAGAGACGATCACATGGGCCAGTGTCTGGCGCATTTTATCATGGGAAGTGCGTTTATTGGATATGGTGTTGTCTTGACAATTATCATGCTCGTCGGACAAGCGTGGCTGAAACGGACTGGACGCTCTCAGGAGTTCTTCGACAGCGCCTTGATTGCGGCGTGGGGATGCGTGAATACGTTTACGGAGCATAGATGGGGAAGTCCTTGGGCGGGAAACGATATTCAGCATACGACTATGGGTGTTATCTGGTGGTGCGCCGGCCTCACTGGTATCTGGATGAGTAGGAAGAGAGATGGAAGCCCGAAAAGGAATTTTGTCCCCGGATTCGTCATCTTCATTACCGGCTGGGCGATGAGCGCGCATTCGCAGCACTTGCCTTTGAGTTCTATGGTCCACACAGTCTTTGGTTACACGTTGATGGCTGCCGGTCTCGCCAGAATCATCGAGATCTGTTTCGTGCTACGCGACAGAGCCAACATTGGTGGCCATGATGGCGACGTAAACAGTTGGCAATACATGGCGCCTTTTGTAAGACCCCCCTCCCTCTCAATTTGTATTAGGCTAACCTCCACAGCTCCTATATGCATCCGGCTTCATCTTCATGGGCGCCACGGAAGAGCAAATGCAACTCATCTCCGACGCAGGCATCACTCACGTCTCCTACATCCTAGTCCTCTACTCCTTTGCTTTCCTGGTGTTCCTCTTCACCAACATGCTCCTGCATCTTTATGCCATCAATTCTTCTCCTCCCGTGCCCCCAAAGGACGACGAGCGTGCGCCAAGGTTACCACGAGTGAACGGTGGCCATGCGCCAAGTGATAGCAGACAGATTCGCGATGCTGAGGAATTCGAGCTGGAGGGCTTAATAAGTGATGGCGAGGATCCGGAGAGTCCGAGTACGGTGGGGAGGAACAATGAGACCAGGGTATAGCTGGGTGGAGGTGAACAGCTTGTCACTACTTTGTGTATCTTTATGTTAGTTTAGCGGTGTATGCATATAGGTATTGGAGTTCAAAGGAGTTGCTGTCTATATAAACTGGGCCAGCATCATAAGCAAGCACGCAGCGTCTTGGATAGATATTCAATTTCAGCAATCTTATTCTTTTACGTAGAAGAGTGCCGGATATGCTAAATTCGTAATCCTTGATCTGATTCTTGATTGGTTTTGAGCTCACTGAGCGTTTGAGATTTAATAACTGTTTTTCTCGACTTTCCCTTCACAAATAAATGGTAATGAAGGGTAAAGAGCCCATTTAGTGTGGTATGCCTATTATCTTTGGCGCTTATTAAGCCGTTGCTGAAGCCCACTTTTTGCGATCGTTTTCGGTGCCTGGGATGCGTAGACATCCATCTCTAACTGAGGATGTAATAGCACACAAGAAGCTATGATCTTCCAGCAATCTATTAAATACTGACCAAAGTTGGAAGTTTTAACCTACATGAGAAATTTAATGACGCAAAGTCTGGCGGACAGAAAAAAGTGACTCTACATATTTATTCTGCCGGCCGCCCTCACCGCCCAGGACGTATTATCAATTCTTCCATTTCCGCCCTCGTAGGATTAACCTCCTTCCCCATTGCCGGCCCACCACAAGCTCTCTCCTCTACGAACCCGCCGCATCCGTCACTTGCGGATACTTACCCTCTCAATATGTCAATGACAATGTCTAGGACCGTTGTGCGCAGCGCAGCCAAGCTGCCCCTGCGCCGAGCTCCCGCCCGGTTCGAATCCACAGCCAGCAAGGCCACCGAAGCTGCAAAGGACACGGCAGCAAAGGCATCAGATACCGCTGCACAGTACAAGATTAAGGCATCAGAAGGTCTCTCGCGTGTGTCATCTGCGGCTGGCCCGGCTATCTCTGGTGCGGCCCAGAAGCTGTCGGGTGCGTTGGGTAAGATTGGTGGACGTACCGGACGGCTTATTGCGT
Organism: Drepanopeziza brunnea f. sp. 'multigermtubi'; assembly: GCF_022702325.1. NCBI lineage: Eukaryota > Fungi > Ascomycota > Leotiomycetes > Helotiales > Drepanopezizaceae > Drepanopeziza > Drepanopeziza brunnea. The sequence continues at coordinate 1,947,426 of NW_027094078.1, read as the reverse complement.
TTGTTGAGCGTGAGTAATTGTCTCTGGCGACTTGCGGAGCTACGAGGGATTTTCTGAGGTTCAATGGCTGATTTTGATGGCAGGACAAATCCCCCCTACGATTTACTATGCGCGAGTTGGAATGGAACTCGGAAAACTTGTGTTCAAGGGACAGAAGATGACTCCTCCGTACGTTCGATCGGAAGCTCAGATGAGGTACGAAATGCTAACAGACGACAGACCCGTTTCTACGTTCCAAGCCTACTTCCAGCGTCTCGTCAAGTCTGCACGAAACCCGGATTCCCTTTTCTCTTCCAAGAGCGCCACTGGCGAAACAATCAGCCTCCTCACCCGCGTTCGCAACATGTCCAGCGCGCAGTACGCTGCTGGAGCTGTTGTCACCGCCGAGGTATTGGGATTCTTCACCGTTGGCGAGATTATCGGAAGGGGAAAGATTGTCGGGTACCGAGGCGATACCGGTTCCCACCACTGAGCGATGAATGACATGATGGGACTGGAAATATAGGGGAAGAGGGCAGCGAAATCTGCATTCAGCCGAGTGCGTGGATGTGGGTATGAATACGACCTGCGTTTTACACGTATTCTGCGATACTTTTTCTTTGTCTGTACATCACATCAATACGCAGGCAGCCTAATAGAATGTTCGAGTATGTGTTGGAAGAGAGGGACTGGGAAATTGATTGCTTTTCGAAACCTCCGGCTCGAGTGAGCCACAAAGGGCTTGGGTTATGTGTCGATATCACGATTGTTCGATCAAGTGTTCATTGAGCGTTGAGTGCTGACAGACAACAAATTTCCAGAGAGAATCAGCTTAGAAACTCGCACAGCTAGATCCCAGCGACACGAGGAAGCCGAGCTGATACGCAATTCGTATCACGTGTCTCGGAGACTGAACGCGCGGACCGCGACTACTTACTCGAACTCCCAACAACTATCCAGCTCTGTGCCACGATACCCAGATTCTGCAAAACATGCACCGATGGCGATTCTCTTCCTCCCCACCTCCCTTCGCCATGCCACCATAGCCTTTTCACCCTGCGGGACCCAATCCCTCCACCGCCGTTTCTCAACCTCTCCCCGCACCATATCCCCTTCACGTACCTACAATGGCGCATTGAAGCTCCTTGACTCTCTGCAGTCCAATCGTGCGGTCACAACATCGATATCGAGCTCGAGTGCTCCTGGCCATATGGACAAGATCGCAATCCCCGAGATGCTTGAATGGATACGCAAAGCGGGGTACTCGGTCGAAGATCTAGCAGCTCGCGGACTACGCGGTATACACATCGCGGGCACCAAAGGCAAGGGAAGCGTTTCTGTCATGGTTGAGAATATACTGCTGCAATACTGGCGTTCTGGCACCGTCAACGATACCGGAAAAGCAATGGGCAGGGTCGGGCTGTATACATCACCGCATCTGATACACGTTCGGGAACGGATACGGATTGACGGCTTGCCGATTTCAGAAGTGTTGTTTAAGCACTACTTCTATGAACTCTGGGATCGCTTTTCTGGTGCCGCGGGTGTTGGGAATGTGGGAGAGATGCCGGGGTACTTTCGGTATTTGACGATTATGGCTTTCCATGTCTTCATGCAGGAGGGTGTGGAAAGTGCGGTGATCGAATGCGGGATTGGAGGGGAATATGATAGTACGAACATCTTGCCTGCGGAAGCTGTGACGGCAAGTGGGATTACGAGTCTGGGGATCGACCATAAGGGGATGCTGGGGGAGACTATCGGGGAGATTGCGTGGCACAAGGGGGGCATTATGAGGAAGGGTGTGCCGGCTTTCACGGTGCCGCAAGATCCTGCTGCCATGTTAATCTTGGAAGAGAGGGCCTTTGAGAAAGAGACGGGGTTGACGGTTGTGGAGCGGTTGCCGGCTTTGAAAAACGATGAAGTGAAGCTGGGGCTGGAAGGAGACTTTCAAAAGGATAACGCGAGTTTGGCTATAGCTCTCGCATCCTCTCATCTCCGGACTCTAGGAATCGCTAAAGATACATCGACAGATCTTCCAGAACCCTTTATAGCTGGCCTCGAAACTGTCTCCTGGCCCGCCCGCTGCCAATACATCCCAGACGGGAATACGGAATGGTTCGTAGACGGGGCACACACTACTGAATCCTTAACCGCAACAGCCCAATGGTTTCGCTCCCGCCTTACCCTCGCCAGCGCCTCTCCAAACCCTCCCACAGCAACAATGCTGATCTTCAACCAAGCAGACCGGGACGCGACAGCGTTACTCAAGGATCTGATGACCGCGCTGCAGGATCAAGCCCTCCAACAGACGGACGTGGAAGAGCGGCGGCGTCTGGCTCCGCAGCGGTGCAAATTCACCTATGCGGCGTTCTGCACGAATAAGGTGCGGAAGACTAAGACGGAGCAGGATCTGACGGTGCAGAAGGATTTGGCGAACGTGTTCACGATGTTGGATGGGAATCAGTTATGCGGGGTGTACGGGAGCGTGGATGAAGCTGTGCATCTGGCGTATAAAGTCAGTAAGAGGGAGGGGGAGAGGGTATTGGTGCTTGTCACGGGGAGTTTGCACCTAGCGGGTGGTGTGCTGAAAGTGCTCGAGAGGAAGATGGAGGCGAGGGGGAAGCTCATGGGAAAGAAGGTGGAGAAGCCGACGGGAAAGAACATGGGGGAAAGAACAGGGGAGAAGACGGGTATGAAGACTGAGAAGAAGCGAGAGAAGACAGGAAAGAAACTGACCGGAAGGCCGACGGAGAAACTTAGAGGAAATAAAAGAGGCAAAACAGAGAGAAACGTCCGGAATGCTAAATGAGAGGGATAGTAATAGTGGCTTTTATGAGACCCGGTATGATTGACATACACATCATGCGATTGAATCCGTGTTTCGATGCTGTGTTTCCACCTCTCCGTTTATTCTTCACAACCGCGCGTGCCAGATCAAAAGGATTACCGGCCGTCCCGTCGACAGAGAAAGTATACAGCCGCGTATTATATTTTTATTTTTTCATTCTGATGGTAGAAATATAATGGTCATGTACCACTCGGGCTCTGCTCGGGTTCGGCTTGGTCATTCTCAGAGTGTATGTGTGTGTGTACGTAGGTGTGTTATAGACGAAGGAGTGGTATTTATGTGTGTATGTATGTATGTATTGCTTTATTTATATCTGTATGTAAATCAACGTAGTTCTCCTTTGCTGTTTGGATGAATGCTATATAACAAATCATGACATATCATACGCTGGAAAGCGAAAGGATACGCAGAGCGATTGTGATATTTCAAGACATTAGCGAAACGTTATGCGCATATGTAATTGGTTGGGTTATTTTCTGTGAGTGATGCGTCGATCGGTATTTGAGAATATGGTTGTCCCGATTTCACTACATGTACGCATCTACGTGTATTATGCGACTCTTGTTCGCATTTGGTGTCCAATGGGCATATGAATGATAAAGATGTATAGATCTATCTACATCTATCTAGATAGGTGGGTAGGATTTGAATATGGTGAGATGAGAGTGGCAAGGAACTGGACGAGGCGCGAGAGGAGATGTATAATCAAGCTTCAAGACTCCGTAAGCTTACACCTAAGATGCTGTGGTGAGAAGGAGAAGAGGAAGGAAGGCTTGCGTATATATGTGTTTTTGATTGGTCTATCTTTCTGTGCATTTGTCAAGCAGTCCGTCTGTCTGATTGATTGACTGACTGAGTTTATTCTTGATCGAGATGCAATGCTGATGATGATTCTTCTTATTATTATCTTCTGCTGATCCGGATTACCATCTAGACCACCAACCCCCCCCCCTTCCCGCTACTCCCGAGTCCCAAGCGCCCGCTCTCTTCGATGCAGGCCCTGTGGCAGCCATCCAATAGGTACCCCGACCGGCATAGCGCCCGGATGCACAGGGCCATTCGGCCGCTGTGATAGGGTGCTGGGAGCCTGTGAGTGGCTGGTCGCAAGCGCCGACACTCTGCGGTCGGCGTGAGCAGCTGCATATTCACCCACCACAGAGTCGATCTGGTGGGATGGGATGCGATGCGAATGGATTGCAGGAGGAACAAAAAGGGCGAGGGGCCGTCTGCTTCTTGGGCCGGAACCCCAGCCCTTTTCTATTATCAATCACCCTTCTCGGACAATTACGAAACAACTTTGGATTATTGCTCGCGATTGATCTCAGCATCTCAGGAACGGCGAAGTAGGTATATAGTGCTTGAAGCCCATCTGGACCAGCATCTTGTGTTTCTTGGGCTAGGACCTAGGACCCAGGACTCGGGACCATAGGTCGTTTACGAAGATTCAAAGAGGGGAAGAGAAAACAACGGATCGGATAGGAGAGCGACAAGAATCGCAGAGGAAGAAGGGCGAACACAGCACCACCAGCGAAGATGGCAGCCATCTCGATGCTAGCCGTTGTCGTGGCGGCGATAGCTGCCAACCTCGTACACGCGCATACTGTCATCACGTATCCGGGATGGAGAGGCGACAATCTGATTACGAACGATACCTTTCCCTATGGAATGCAATGGATGTACCCTTGTGAGTCTTGGAGTCTCCTTCTCTCTCCCCCTTGTGTTTGCAGCTGTTGTGGAAAGAAGAGAGAAGCTGGCTGGGCTGGAACGAGATGTTGTCGCAAGCGAAGTCAAAAGGAGAAAACAAGTAAGCGAGTGCTGCTGTATTTCTCCAGATCCCAATATCAAGACCTAATCTCTCAAGTCCGGGTCCAGGACACCAGAACCTGGCTCTCGACATCAAGAAATCTGCTCCAAGCCTTCGGAAATCATAACTCTCTCTCTCCTCTCCATTCCTCTCCTCTTCCACATCCTCACTCTCCCCCTTTCGGCCTTTCGGGACCACATCACATTCCCAGCCACACTCGCCATATCAGAAAACAAGCAACTAACCTCCCCCTCCCCCTCCAGGCGGCGGCATGCGCACAACCACAAACCGGACCCTCTGGCCCACGACGGGTGGCGCCATCGCCCTCCAACCAGGCTGGTTCCAAGGCCACGCCACCGCCTTCCTCTACATCAACCTGGGCTTCGGCACGGACGGGCCGGACCACGGCCCGCCCAACATGTCGTTCCCCATGATGCCCGTATTCCAGATCGTCGGGCCGAGCAAGAACCCGTACCCGGGGACCTTCTGCCTGCCTCAGGTGCCGCTGCCGGCGAACACGACGGTGCAGGTCGGCGACAACGCCACGATCCAGGTCGTGGAGACGGCCATCCACGGTGCGAGTCTGTTTTCGGTGAGTTTCTATCCGTCCGCACATCACGAGCGGCAGAGGGGGGGAGGAGAAGAGACAACGGGAGATTGGAGATGAACACAAACACAGAGAGAGGGGGGGTTGGAGAAATCGAATGAGTGCAAAAGCTAACCCGCAAAATCCGCACGCCCAGTGCGTCGACATCACCTTCGCAGACCCCAAGGACGTCGCCGAAGTCAACGAGACCAACTGCTTCAACAGCTCTGATATTTCCTTCAACAACGTCTACTCCATCCCCGCAGATGGCCAGACCTCGGCCGCCGCCCGGACCACCGCGGTAGCCAATCTGCTACCTCTTGCTGCTGGCTTGATGTTGATGATCTTCGTTCTCCTTTAACGAGTGGTGAAGAGAAGAGAAGAGAGGAGAGGAGAGGAGAGGCAAGGCAAGGCAAGGCAAGGCAAGGCAAGGAAAACCTACCTTGACCTTATCTTGCCTTGTCTGATCTCGTACTTGCTTGCTTGCACACAAACCTTGTGTCATGCATGTTACGCATCTACCAACTGCAAGACTGAAGAGAAAGAAAAAAAAACGAAAAGGGGAAAAAAAAAAGAAAAAAAAAAAACGTAATTTGAAATTATTCGACCGAAAACCACGCAAGCGAAACGAAACGAAGCAGAACCACAGAGCCCAGAACCAGAGAAACAAGATACCGAAGAGACAGAGCTAGCTGGCTGTAGACGGACGAAAAGTGCCGTCAAGCAATGATGTGGGAAAGGCCAGGACAGGGCGAGGAGAGGAGAGGAGAGGAGAGGAGAGGAGAGGACTGGATCGATACCATTTGATGCGAATTGTATATATTCCTTTGTGCTCGCTTGCTCCCGAGTAGCCCGCCTCCTATGGGATGGGATGATGGGATGTATATTTCATGGTGTTCAGGAGTAGGAGGCCCGCGAGCTCGGGTCGCGCGCTTGGTTGGAATGCCGTTTTTCTTGCCGTCGCTTCAAGAATAGGAGAGGGGGCCGGGCCACTCGGTTAATGAGATGATGAAATAAAACAAAACAAAACATTCGGATCATCATGTTCAATACCGAAGCAAAATGTTGTGATACATCGCTGCGAAACCAATGGTCGTTCATCATTTCTCGTCTCTAGCGTCTAGCGTCCCTTCCATGCTTAGCTACACTGCCGTAGTGCACCCTTACTTCAGTAATTCCCCAATCTCTCGCGCCGCATTCTTAATCCTCGGCTCAGGCGCTTTCTTCACTGCAGCTTCCACCGCCTTCCCGACTTCATACACATTCGCCGCCGCATTCTTGACCTCTCCATCAACGCAGATTACAGTCCCCAACGCCATCAGCGCTCTAAACAGCACCTCTGAATCCTTTTCTTTCGTCAAAATCTTGCCCAAGATCTCCACAATCGCAAGCGCATAGTCAAACGGCGCAGCGTCCTTATCCGCGTTGAATAGGACGGCGTAGTTAACGTAGATGGTTGTGACGGCGATGAGAACGTTCCGGCTGGATGAGGTAGAAGCTTTGACGGCCAAGATTTGGATTTTTTCGAATTGCTGAAGAGCAAGGGCGCGGCCTTCTGGCGAGACGAAGAGGTTTACGCAGCCTCGGAGGGCCATCATTACGTGGTTATCCTCAGATGGAACTTCTTTCATGGCACCAGTCTCGAAGAGGTCGATAATATCGCCACCTTCGGGGGCAGAGTAGGTTGCAGTCTCGGGAAAAGCAGCTAGCGAGCGTAGAAGATCGAGTCCTGGCAATCGGTCTTTGTAAGGCCAAGCCGTTGCAAGCCTGACTGCGAGTTCCAAGCCGCCCTCAACAGACTTCGATTTGACCTTGGCATCTTTCGACCCAAGATTTGTGCACAATTCGGCCAGGACGCGGAGTTCTGAGGGATTCATGGACTTGTCTTTGTGGCCACTGGCAATCAGCTCTTTGTTTAGCTCGACGAGTTTCTTTTGTATCTTGGGGAGGGCGGCGGTGTCGAGGAGAATAGAGATGTATTCCTTATGAGGGAGACTCTTTACTGGCGGGGGAGGGGGCCTGGCTGTAGTTGCATCGTCCGGTCGATATCTGTTATCGCTTCCCCAGGGATCAGGTGCTCCTTGGGCAGGTGCAGCTCCACCAATCGTGTGGCCTTGAGTGTTTGTGATGATGAAGTTGGCAACCTGCTCCAGATACCCAACCGGTGCTTCATTGTCCTGGATGAATTTGGTGGCAGCCTCGTATGGACCTTGAGAGACGTTATAAGGTAATTTTAAAGGTGGCTTGCCATCTTCCATATCAACATCGAACACAAAGTCATACATCTGTCCCTTATACTCGGTCTACAATAATCAGCATTACGGACCAAGGTAGAAATAATCGTACTGACCTTCTGATTGCTACTCCCCACGGCATCTACAACGGTCCCGATCAGATCCCACTCTCCTCGGGAAGCAGACCAGGAGTGAGCTGTGATGCTGCCGTTTGGGTGCTTGATTTGGATAATCTGCCCATCCTTTGTTCCAGACTTCTGAGTCAGAAAGTCAGGTCCTGGTAAGTTCTCGTTTTGTGTTGATGCCATTGTCTGCTGAGGAATAGCCGACGACCTGACTGCTTCCTCAAATTGTGCGGTGGTTTCTGCATCCGCGAATCGCTCTGGAATTCTAGTGAACACCCGGACTATTCTGTCACTTGCGCCCGTCACGATATCTCCGTTCTCCGCACAAACAGCAACACCCCAGACAGAGATCGCGGGATGTGTGATTGTCTGGATGCACTCGTTGCCCTTCCATACCCGCAAGGTTCGATCTTCTCCAGAGCTAACCAGCTCCCCACTGGGCAACGATGCAATAGAGTAGACGAAGCTGTCGTGGCCGCGCAGCTCTCCTACTTGCGTGCCCGAGATAGTCCAGATTCGGATTATGCCTTCATTGTCCGCGGAGGCAAAGTCTCCTCCAGACGGATGTCCTTTGGCAAGTCGGCACAAGGCTCTAATTGGCAAGTTTCCAGCTTGGAATATTTTGACCAGCTTGCCACTTCTGCGAAATATCCGAATCTTCTCGTCTGCGCATGCCGTAACGATGGTATCCGCGTCGTATGCAAGAACAGCCCAGACCGTCCCACCGTGCCCTGTCAGAGTAACTTCACATTCCCACTTCCCAACTGGAAATATCCGCGCATCGTGGTCCCAAGATCCGCTGACGATATAGTTGCTCTCCGGGTCGACGTCCAGGGCGCATACGTCTCTGCTGTGGCCGAGAAGCAAAGCCTCTGCATCGTTCTCCGCAGCCTTAGATGGTGCTCGTACGTCGATCACGACGTCCTTGCCACTTGAGATTATAAGGCCTTCTGGGAATCTGGCGTTGGGGGGGAGAAATGTAACGCAGCCCATCCAGGTGCGGGAGTGGGAGGAGATGGTGGCATCGAAGAGGGGCGGGTTGTCCGAGAGGAGCTTCCATAGGCGGACTGAGCCATCTCGAGATGCTGAAAGTACAGCCTTGGGGGAAGGGAACGAGACGCCGCGGACCTGGAGTTGATGTTAGGAGGTCGCCATGGTGCGCGAGAGTGTGGATCAAGGAGGGTAGGGTAGGGTAGGGTAGGAGGGTTGGGTAGATAGAAAACAGTTCGAAGGGGGATTTACATCGTCCTCATGGCCCATCAAAGTGGCCGATAACTTATACTCCGCCATGTTGGATCAGTAGTATGGGTCGTTGTGGTGGTTTGGAGGGGGTGTTGCGCGAGGAGCTTTCAGGCTGGTTTCCTGGCTGGTAGCAGAGCTGGGACAAAAGAGACTCAAGCTGCGATTCCTCTGGCTTCGAAGCTCCAGACCAATTCACCACTCCAAGAACGTCTTGATTTCGATGGCGATGCAGATGTAGTTGGAGATGAGAGCTCCAAGCGAACGGAAGAGGGGTGGTTTATAGGCAGAAAGTTTGGCGCTTTTGGATTTTGGATTGCTGAAAAGACGAAAGATAACACAAAATACTGTGTCAACTTGTTTTTTCTTTGTTTATTTCAGTTCCCGTATATTGATGTCGTTATCGCACGGCACGCAGAGAGACTTGACTGGCTGGTAGACTGGGTAAGTCAACATAAGTGAACAGGGCACGAGCGAGCGAGGCTACTCCCAAGCAGCTCCACCCCACCTCTCGGAACATCATTTGACCGACTGGGGAACTCCTGAATGACCTGGCCGATGGTGTTCCTGACCCATGTGAACATCAACTCCCTACTCTACAACCAACCCTCTCCCTTCTTCCCATCACCACAAAAAGCCACCCCTCGCAGCGAGAGGATAATCGGAACTTCGAGTGCGCCCTTTGCCCTAGTGTACTTGGCCTTGTTGATGCCGTCGAGGAACGACGAAGAAGACGACGACTTGCTGATGCAGTAACGACCTTTACGACCTCTACGACTCTCCTTCGCCTTATCTTTGAACAGAACACGATCAATCCAAATACAATCCAATCCAATCAATACCAGACAATACCTCCTTTCATCCTCATCCTTTCTGTGCAGATCTGCCAGTCCATCGGGATCGATTCTGTCTCTGTACCATACCATACAATCTCAAACTCGACCGCAATCGCTCTCACGACCTTACGCCCTCTCTTTTGATTCTGATCTGCTATTGTTTTGGCCGACTCGAAACTGTTTCCAGTTCCCGATCGGAACCCCCACCTCCGAAAGCATGGTTCCTCCAAGCCTCGAGCTCACCAAGGCTGTCGTTCCTCTCACTTGCCATGGCCACTCGCGCCCCGTTACCCATCTCAGCTTTTCTGGATTCGTTGGAGACGAGGAATATTATATGATCTCTGCTTGCAAGGGTAGGTGGCTTTGGGACATTACAGTTCTGCTTGGCTGATGGTATCAGATAATAACCCTATGCTTCGAGATGGTTTGACTGGAGATTGGTATGCAGTCTTGCCAAAATGTGTGGTGTGCCACGAAAACTAACATGCTGCAGGATTGGGACTTTCTTTGGACACAAAGGCGCTGTTTACCAAGCCCGTCTGTCCCCTGATGCCAACAATGCAGCTACCGCTTCTGCGGACTTCACTGCGTACGAATACCATCACAACTCTCTGATCTCATACTGACTACTTTCAGTAAGATATGGGACACCTACACCGGCGAAACGCTCTGCACGATTCAACACCACCATATCGTCCGCGCTATCGCATTTCCTCCTGAAAATAGCAACTTGCTCGCCACGGGGGGTATGGAAAAGAAGCTCCGAATTTTTGACCTCTCGACATTCGATGCTATTTCGGCCCCCTCTCTCCCAGCGACCAACGGCACTTTGATCGCCGAAAAGAATGAATCGACACCCGGACGCCAACTCATAAACGCAGATGCAGGCTTCGAGGTCGGTGTTGGTGTTCACCAGGGCACAATCAAGTCTATTGTCTGGACTCGGGACCCAAATGTCCTCGTCACTGCTGCCGACGATAAGGTTATCCGATGGTGGGACTTGCAGACTCGAACTGTTGTTCAGGAGTTAGTCGTTCAAGGTGATGTTGGAACATGCGAATTTACAAACAGTAAGCCAGAACAAGATGACATTGGTGGTGGTCTTCCTGTTCTGTGCATCGCCGCTGGTAAGACTATTTACTTCTACGGAGGAAGTGATGCTAGGACTCTGATCAGGAGTATCAACCTTCCGTACGAAGTCGCTAGCGTTGCGTTGCATCCAGCTCAGCGAAAGTACATTACTGGAGGCGCGAAAGACACGTGGGCAAAGGTTTACACTTGGGATGACCAGGAAATTGGTATGTCTTCGATCCTCCTCAGCGAAACCCACCCCCTGACATCGCCAGATCTACACAAAGGTCACCACGGCCCCATATGGAGCATCAGTTTTTCACCCGATGGCAACCTTTATTCTACCGGTAGCGAAGACGGCACCATTAAGCTATGGAAGAACTGCACCGGCCCATATGGCCTCTGGCGTGCTAATGGTGTCGACTAATTCCTCTGTTGCTCTGATATTCTCTTCATTTCTGGATTGAGATAGCATAATATCGGAGTTCTGGGACTCATGTTCAGTTCGACATCGGAAATTGGGGATACGAGGGTGCATAATGGCATCTTCTAATCGCATGGAATTTTCCAGAGCGCGGTGCATTAGATGGCGAGATTCACATCGGAAATCAGACTATAGTAGTTCATTTTCATCCCGCTTGCATTTCCAATTTCTGTCCTCGTATACTGCTATAGCCTTTGAATTTTATGTCTCTATATCTACTTCTGAGGAGGCAACGCCCAGTGGTCACTGTCGTTTTTGTCACAAGGACCAGAAGCTTCTTGTCTTAAAAGATTCATCTTATTTCATGTCACTTTCTTATTCAACCATATCACTTGAACGGTCTACTGTGGGTCTGTGGTAAAGCTAATACAATCTGGCACCTTGTTCTTCAATGATAGCATTTTGGGGGCGGCAATTCATGCTACAACGCTTGCATTCGGAAAGGGTCGATGATGCTTTTTTATCTTACTTGATCTGCAGCCCATATTTGAATCCAACACGCCATTTCTATCTTCCATCAACCAGCGCTGTTTAAACCAGCAAGGTTTGCATACGTGATTTCTCTGGATCGATCCTTCGGCTGAACTCTCACCATGTGATGCTGAATTCATTCGCTCTCTCAATGCAACAACATCTGACCACAAGATGGAGGCTTCCCTTGGCTATCATAAAAACCACGCCACTAAGTTCACAAGAAACTAAGGTGAAGTATATAGCTACCATGCCCGCTCGCCCTTCCCTCTGAAGCATTCACTTATGAATATCTCTTCACACGTCACAAATCACACATCACACATCACAGCCATGACAACGCCCAACCATACCCTCACGCTGAACAACGGCAAACTCATGCCTCTAGTGGGCCACGGACTCCGGAAAATTCCCAATGAGAAAGTCGCAGATCGCGTCTACAACGCAATCAAAGCCGGCTACTGTCTCTTCGACTCAGCATGTGGTTCGTTATCTCTCTTTTTTTATCACAAAACACACCTAATCTAGCATCAATCCTTAGATTATGGCAACGAGGTCGAATCTGGGCAAGGCATTGCCCGAGCGCTGAAAGAGGGACTCGTGGAGCGAGAAGACCTCTTTATCGTCTCAAAGCTGTGGAATACATTTCATGAGCGAGAGCGCGTTAAGCCGATTTGCAAGAAACAGCTAGAGGACTTCGGATTGGAGTATTTTGACTTGTATCTTATGCACTTCCGTAAACCTTTACCCACAGCACGTCAGTATCCCGTCAAAGTCGGATAGAAAGCAAATATATCCTGAATTGACCACCCAGCCATCGCCCTCCGCTACGTCGAGCCCTCGATGCGCTACCCTCCCGCCTGGTTCCACGACGGCGTAACCCCAACGGACATTCAACTTTCCAGCGCCACGATCCGTGAGACCTGGAAAGCGATGGGAAGGCTCGTCGATCTCGGACTCTGCCGCTCTCTCGGCCTCTCGAACCTCAACTGCGCCTCGATGCTCGACCTCCTCCGGTACGCGCGCATCCGCCCCGCCACTCTGCAGTTAGAGCACCATCCGTACCTCGTGCAGCGGCCACTCGTTGCCTTTGCGCGGGGCGAAGGCATCGCCGTCACGGCGTACTCCAGCTTCGGGCCTCAGGGATACGTGGAGATGGACCTCGCGGCTGCGGTTGAAACACCACACTTATTCCAGCATCCGGTTGTGAAGGCCGTGGCGGAGGCGCATGGCAAGAGTGCGCCGCAGGTGCTGTTGAGGTGGGCGACACAGAGGGGGGTGGCGGTTGTTCCGAAGAGTGACACGTGGGAGATGTTGGTGGAGAATTTGCATGCGGGAGGTTTTGAGTTGTCGGAGGGTGAGATGGGGAGGATCTCCGGGTTGGATCGGAGGTTGAGACTTAATGATCCGTTGGTCGTATGTTATTTGCTCTTTACCTTTGACTCCTAGCTCTTGAAGTGGTGATGCTGATTGACGATGGTATTTCGGATGCCTCCCGATTTTTGATTGAAGAGGTTGGCGATGTTTGGACCAGATGGTAGTGGATCGCGCTCTCTCTGCGAATCGCTTTACATCATGTGTTATTTCCTTATCTCATCGGAATTTTCTGCGCCAGTTGCTTAATCGTGCGTATGTGATGGCCAGTCTGTACCTCGGTCTCGCCCTACCGTTTCTTAAAGCTCATGATAACAACGGTGTGTTTACATTTAAGCGAAATTTCGCTTCGATCCAGTGCAGAACCAGGGGACGTACAAGCCCCCCCCTAATCAATCAGCCTTCGATGCATTTATTTCCATAGGCTCATGCGCACTTTGAATCTTCTTCCTAGAGGACATCCTTCCAATCGGCAGTGTCAATGCTATCTCACCTACGAATTACGGCAACGCGAGCGGCGAAATCCATCCCTCAGGCTACTCGAGCTCCAGGTCACGATCTCTCACTCTACTCACTCTCAATCTCGAGCGCCTGATCTCCAGTAGTCCGACCTCTGATCTAGCAGCGAGCGTTGGTCTTCCGTGGCTAGCGAGCTGCACGATCTAACCGTCGATAGCTGCTCCCTTGAAATCCATCATGAAATGAGGGCCGCGTACCAAATCAACGGTTACGCCGACGACGTCTCAGTTAGCAGCGGATAAGATATCTAACCCTGGTTCTGTGTGGGGGAAAGGGAGGTTTTTAGTTTTTTTAGGTTTTTTTTTGCACGAAGCGATGGGTCACATTTGATCTTGGCGTCGGAACAATCTATCACGAAGATCTTCTCCGCGTCGGTGCCTGTCCCTAGATCGATGTTTGACATGAAACGGAAGACGCGCTGGCGTGCCGGAGAAAATTTCTGCCCATTTTAAAACGATTGGTAATGTGGAGGCCTTTGGTTGCTGTTATCCAAGTCTGTAAATTTGTTGAGTGTCGGTACCAAACCATGAATAACCTGTGAATAAACGTCTCTCGGACACCCCAGCAGCTCCGATCCACGAAGTTTCTTCTGGAATCCGGCTTTTGGGTCAGATTCTCCGTCTAAGGACTCTGCGTAGCCTCATACCCTCTCTACAGGTACTTACTGTGTGAAGATAAGGCATAGGCATCCACGGTCACGTGGTTACACTAGGTAGCCGGCCTTGGCACCACCAGCATATAGCTCTCCCTCAGCTAGGATAGCTGAGCCCCTTCAGACTTCACGAATACACTTAGTACCACCATAATATTCGTACTTCTCACTCGGTACCTGTAATACCGACACTTACTTATCTTCGGAGCCAAACCTCGCGTCCGCAGCGTAAGGCTAGTCAGGGAAACCCCGTCGCCGACTTTGACATCCCCCGTGTGATCATCGCTCAACTTCTCAAACTAGTTGGGAAACTCGAGCCCGACAATAGAAACCTCTCTTTTAAGGTGGGAAGTCACGTTTCCTTTTCCGCTGCATCAAGTCCTTGCGTGCAGCCCAAAGGAAGTGGATTTCGATTCGTGCTTGATGGGTGGAAGAAGTTTGGTTTGGGACAGAGGGGTTGAGGATGAGGTCCTGATATGGAACCTCTGCAATCTTTGAGATCGGCCTCGGTCACTGCAGACAGTAAGCCGTCAGAAGACACTACTGTAACTGCTTGCTCGCATTTCTGGGGATCGGAAAGTTGTGGACCCCGGTTGGAGTTGCCTGGTGGGAACCACTTGCCTGGGAACGCGTATGGTTGCAGCAGTGATACAGCAAAGACTTTGCTTACAGGAGCCAGCAGGAGACGTGTGTGGATTTGGGCATAGCAAAATAGTTGTTGAGAATTGAGGGCCAGGATAAAGGTTGAGATCTGGGTTGGGAACCCTGACGTCAATACCTAGGTAGCGAATAGTGTCTCTTTGGAGCAAATAATGCGGTCTCCTCTCCCCGCTTGAGATGTACAATAAGCACCCCAAGAAAGGCAGAGGGAGCGAACCGACTGACGGCTCGGTTAGCTGTAAATACAATCAAAACAGATGCATTCGTATAGGGGAAATCCATCGGATTTTTCTGGCCAGCGGATCAGCACACTAATAAAACAACCATCTTGCTCACTAAAAGACTCGACCAGCTCGTTTACCACATCTCTATTCCGATCCATCATCGAGCATTACATTGCTTCGGATGACGTGTTCAACAACGGGTTCCGCCAAGGTAGAGAGAAGCCTTACCCGGTCGATATTACAAATGATGCTAAGGCCTTCCAGCTGTGTATCTCAAGCACACAGGCAAAATGCAGCCGCCACAGTCAAGTATCCTCTCGGAGCCGCTCGCAGCGAGTACAGAACCAAACTTCTCATGCCTCCGCGAGTAGACCAAACATCCGTTGAGTCCCAAGACTACAGCATCACAGGGTGGCGGACCGAGCTCCCAGCTGGACCGTACTCCATGTCCACATCCCACTGGCAAAGTGTATCAAGCGTATCGTTTGTACCCCGACATTCAAGGTGGTGCTTCTACTGAAGGTGTCAAGGCCAATACTGATGGGGCGTACCCTCCTCTCAGCGCAGCTCTGGGTGGGGTCCCGAGCCTGGCTATTGGCGTCCCGCCGAGACCATACGGTACTACACCTATTGTGTTTCCTCGTAAGGATCTACCGGTTTTCATACCATGTTGTAGGGAAACGGGGTGAGTGAGTGTTTTCCCACAGGAGGCCAAGCGAGCGTCCTACGGCTTCCAATTTGCTCTCATCCGGTAGTAGAAGTACTCATTCAAGGTATCATACTCACGTTGATGAACATTCGTAACGAGATGTTCAAGCAAACCGACCTTTATCCCGTGACCTTCACGTGATGATGATACTGATAAACCGGGTTAGTATCCCTAGTCATGTGCCAGACTCCGCAGCCTCCAGGCGGCCAGGCCCGTCGTCTCGCCCACCGCACCTACGCGAGCTCCGGCCCCCCGAGATGGAAGGATCCCGCCTCCCAATCTTACCGCGCGGCACGAGATGAGATGGGTAAGACGGGCGGGCGGCCTTCTCCGTGATCCTACCTACTACCGGTACCGGTACCGGTACCTACCTCTTACTGTAAGCACCGAAGCACTAATGCACTGATGATCACTGTTCTACGGAGTATTTGTGTAGCCGGGATGGGATGTTAAGAAGGCATATATATGCTTGATCATAATACGCGCGAGGCGCTAAAGGCTATCTCTGATTGTGTACAGATGGGTACCTAGAGCAAGGAAGAAAGCGAGAGAGAGAGAGAGAGGTACGGGCGGGCCAGTCCAGTCCTCTCAAGAGGAAGAGGAGAAATCTCAAATTGCTAGCTCCTCCTCCATCATAGTGTGCATCCAAGCTTATCAGCAGCCCTTGTTGGGGAGGGTGCAGGCAGTTTTGAGGAAGTAGTCGCGGGCTAGGCTTTCGGAGACGATGCACTGTGTCGCGCGCAGGAGCGTTAGTATGGATCGTGTTGTGATGAAGATGTACGGTACGGTAGATTGATGGGCGGAGAGGAAGAAAGGATGGTAATTACCCTGCTACCATCATCGTTCAACCAGCCGCTCGACATCATATTTTTACAAGCGGTTTTGATATCGTTGCCGCCGTTTCCACACCAGCACGTGAAGAGGTTTTGGGCGCTGGCTACGGAGATGCTGAATCCAAAGTGTGAGTAAAGATGACGGCTTTCTTGAGAGAGCTGTTACGTATGAAAAAGGGGATCGAAGGGAAGGACATACAAGAGCACAGTGGCGACGGCCTTGATGGAAACCATTTTGATAGTGGAAGAAGAAGGGTGTTGGTTTTGGGAGGGTTTTATTGGTATGTGTAGGAGAATGGAGAGGTAGTGAGATGGATGTTTGCTGATGGATGTTGCATTGGGGACGGCATCAAGACTACTTTTATATTCTCTAGTCGGTAAAGTTACAAGTATCAGGCGTCCTTGGATGAGGTTTCAGTTGACACGACATCGTTTTCAAATAAATGGATAGAAACCCTCTTTTGCACACCGAGTCGGTTCCGGAAAGTTGCAAACTCTTAGCAGTGCGTGTATAACCGACGAACAAGGCCAGGCATGCTGGCAGCGACGGAGCCGCAGGCTGGCGAGAGGGCAAGGCTTTAACTTATGGTAATTGACTGGAATCTTGTTTATCTATCTGTGGCCAGGAAAGGGAGACAGAAGGCCAGAAGAAGAGAGAAATAAGGCCCGCACCAGAGAGAATCAAGGCCCGCCGAAGAGCAAAATAAGGAGTCTAATTGTTGCATGGGCAATTTCGGGATACGCCGGGCCCCCATGGACGAAGCCACGAATGAATGAGCGTGGAGCGAATGCACTGACTGTGATCACGTCTACATACAGAGTCGAAGATCGAAGAGAGAGTACCTAGGGTAGGTCGAGTACGGTAGAGTAGAGTAGAGTAGAGTAGAGTAGAGTAGAGTAGAGTAGAGTAGAGTAGAGTAGAGCAGAGTACATCCCATCCGCACGTAGCCTTTGGTTGATGCAAGCTCGTCCGATAGATTGCTGGACAAGGCGCGTCAGATGGCAGTAAATGAACTCGCTAGGGGTACCTCGACTCTACGGAGGACGGGATAATGCGGGAAGATCGATTGATGGATCAGACAGGAAAACCCAGTCGCGCCGGGTAAACCAAGCAAGGGTAGGTAGTGTTGCGAACAGGACAGCAAGGGGAATTAGATAGTAGTAGATACCGTAGAGAGTAGATACGGTACCTAGATGGATGGACGCAGGTACAGGTACAGTTAGTTGACTACAGGACAGTGAGTGTCACCTGGAGCGAGAGCATTAGAAGCACGTCCATAGAATCGAGTCGGCAGACTGGGAATTGGAGATATATTAGGAACAACGTAGATATTCCGCAACGTGATGAGCCGATCCGGATGGTGTTGACCAGCTACCGTACTGTATAGAGTATTTACGTAGTACTACGTACTACGTATTCCAATGCAAGTTCAGGTCCAAATGCAGGTTTGAGTTCGATTCTAATTTGGGACCAACACGAACAATCATGACACATGATACACGCGTGATACGACCCAGCCGAGCCGGGAGCGGAGCCCATTAGGCCGACCACGGACGGGATCTGGATGATGATCCAATGATGATGGGACGGATATACGATCAGACGGAGAGCGAGACAGAGAGGGAAGGGGAGAGAAAAAAGGAACAGAGAAGAGAGCAGAGAGAAGAGAGAAGATCAAAGAACAAAGAAGCCTTATGCACTCGCTCATTCACCAGGTAGTACGTCGTAAGTAGTCCCCTATTCACGACGCTCTGGCCGAAAGGTGAAAATTCAATTCAAAGGAGACTTCCAGGGCGGGGCGGATGAGAGATTAAGCCCAAGCCTGCGCTCCTTGTTGTTGTGACGAGGATCAATCGATCAAGGCGCTCTTTGTATGAAACCAATCCAATGATTCCAATTCAATCCAAACCAATCCAAACCAATCCAATAATCCAATCCAATCCACTCCACTCCACTCCAATCCACTCCACTCCACTCAGAGCCACCGCGAAGCCTCGGACCATATCCCGAAAAAAGAGTCCGTCCCGATACCCGTCCCATCCCCCATCCCCCATCCCATCATCGTCTCTGCCTGCGCCTTGGCCTTAACCTCCGTCCTTGCGTTTGAGCTCCACTCACCCAACCCCCATCGCTGGTCCACCACCAGCACCAGCACCAGCACCTGCACCTGCACCACCTGCACCACCGGCACCACCTGCACCACCGGCACCACCAGCACCACCAGCACCCACTGACACCAATCTCCCCCTCCTGCATTTCCCTGCCACTCTCTTTTCTCGACGGTCATGCAACCGCGATATTCTTCTGACTCCGAACAGCTTCAACCCTTCCACGATAGCTACTCCACCACGCCGCCTTCTCCCGTCGACCAGCCGCGTTTTCCCCCGACCTCTCCGCGGCACTCTCCAGTATTGCCTTCCGCCCACCCCGACAGCTCCTTCGATCGACTGCGAGCCGCCCGACGATTCAGTCGAGAGCGCGGCTACAACCCAAACACCAACCCCAACCCATCGCTGCGAGACTCCTGCCAGTCGGCGAGTGCCACTCGTGAACGATTTTCCCTTTCCGCGCCGCCGCATCGAGACGAGGAGGGCCGGGTCTGGGGGCAAGAGCTGGGCTACTCCAAATCCCAACGCTCGAACATCACCACCGGCGCCGACAGCGTTGGAGAGCCGGCCGCCGGAGGAGTCGCTGGCATCGCAATGGGCATGGCAGGTGGAAACTCGAGCGGGAGCGGCTTGGAGGCCAGGAGAGACATGTCCGGCCACCACGATCCTCGGATGGACATGCACGATGGCCCATCCGGATATGACGGCGTATACGAACACTCACCGTACTATCGACCGCCCCCGCCGCTGGGACATTCGCAATCCTCGCTGACCCCCTTGGGCGCTGCTGCCTTCCCCCCCGGAATCGCTTCTCCCCAGGCCCGCTCCACCATCTCCCGCTCCGACCACAGCATCATTTCGCAACCGTATCTCGATAATCCTAATCCTTACCAACAACGCTTCTCCCGGAATATAGACCCGAGTATGGGGGAAATCGATCCCAGCACCATCGACGACGATGGAGATGATGGGCTGGATTACCGGAACAGATCAAACATCAGCCTCGGGCACGATTCGAGTAGGGCAGCTCCAGCAGTGGGTGGAGCGGCTGCGGCTGCTGGGGTCCTCGGCTCTCTAGGTCTAGGCAAGAAGGGTATGGCGAGTTCAAGCGGCACAGAATACGATGCAGTCAAGAATTCATACGGCGGAGCGAACAACTTCGACCTCGGACAAGGACTGGAGAAGAGCGCGTGGATGGCCAAGGACGCCAAGGCAAAGCAGAAGCGGAGGTGCTGGACGTTGGCCGCCATCATCGTTGTGGTGGGATGCGCGATCATTGGAGGTATCGTGGGCGGCATATTGGGGAATCAAAACAACGGTAGGGGTTCCGGTGAATCAAGTCCCCAACGCAGTGGCGACTCGGCTTCGCAAGACACGGCGAACCACGGGGATTTGAACAAGGACTCTCCCGAGATCCAGAAGCTCTTGGGCAACCCGAATCTTCACATGGTCTTTCCGGGCATCGACTACACGCCAATGAAGTAAGTCACGAGAGAGCCGGCATTTCTTTCCCCCATCCCAGAAAGTGTGCTTCAGTTCCAGGTACCCTACGCAGGCAGTTGCTGACTCGCCTGTCTTCTCCCAGCACGCAGTATCCATACTGTCTGCATGATCCCGCATCTCAGAACAACATCACTCGCGATGTTGCTGTCATGTCTCAACTCACCAACCGGATCCGTCTCTACGGAACCGATTGCAACCAGACGGAAATGGTCGTCCACGCAATCAATCAGTTGGGATTGAACGACTCGATGAAAATCTGGATGGGTGTATGGCAGGACAAGAACGCGACGACCAACGCTCGCCAACTCGCCCAGATGTATGACATTTTTGATAAGGTTGGGTCAGACCCCTTTGTGGGGATCATCGTCGGTAACGAGGTTCTGTATCGCGAGGACTTGACCTTGACCGAACTTCAAACCCTGCTATCCGGCGTCAAGAGCAATCTCACGGCCAAGGGCATCGACCTTCCGCTGTCCAGCTCTGACCTCGGAGACGACTGGACTCAGGGGCTCGCCGACATTGTCGATTACGTAATGGCGAACATCCACCCCTTCTTCGCCGGTGTCAATGCGCAGGTAGCCTCAGGCTGGACATGGGACTTCTGGCAGAATCACAACGTGGTTCTCAAGAACGACACGACGAAACATATCATCTCCGAAACAGGCTGGCCCTCGGCAGGCGGCACCAACTGCGGTGGCGCAACTACGTGCGTGAGTGGTAGCGTGGCGGGCGTCACTGAGATGAACGAATTCATGAGCAACTGGGTCTGCCAGGCCCTGGGGAACGGGACGAACTACTTCTGGTTCTCGGCTTTCGACGAGCCGTGGAAGATCAGTTACAACGAGCCCGGCAAGGAATGGGAGGACAAGTGGGGCTTGATGGACGTCAACCGGAATCTGAAGCCGGGCATCCAGATTCCGGATTGCGGGGGGAGGACCGTCGCGTGATCTTTCGCGCCTTTCTCTTTTCTCCCTTTTTGATGATGGAGAAATTGTTGTATTGGACATAGCATATGGACTAGGGTGGGAGGCCGGGGCCTTGAACACGGTGAAGAAGGCTCTCGCATGCACGCATGATTGGATCGTATTAGACGGAGGGGGTGCAGGAAAGGGTCAAGGGAAGGAAGGTTAGTAGTTCTTCAACTACAAATACAGTAATGACATACAACAAACAGAGAGAGAGAAGTCAAGACCGGCATGGAAGGAAGTCTTACTTGCGGAGTTTTTTTTTATATATATATATATCATTCTCGTTTTTTTTTTTTTTTTTTTTTTTTTTTCCTGTATAGAAAAGTATGGGAAAGGATGTCTTTTTGTATATCTTGTCATTGTCATTGTCACTGTCATTTGTCTTTTTGTCAATTTTTTCTTTTTCATTCTCATTCCTCTCTCTCTCTCTCTCTCTCTCTCCCCTCTGCCCCTCCTCCTCTCTCAATAGAGAGGAGGGAGCCGGCCGGCCGGCTGGCTGTACGAATGAAATGAAATGAAATGCATGTAAAGTAAAGTCAAGTCAAGTAAAGCGTAAGGTGTAAAGTAAGGCTATATATACCGTCGGAAAGGCAGGCATCCTCTTTTTTTTTTTTTTTTTTTTTTTTTTTTTTTTTCCCCCTCTTTTTCAGGTTTATGTATCTGTCTTTCTCACAGCGCCCATCATCCATCACCTATCCATCCATCCATCCATCCATCGATTTTTGTTTTTCTTTCTTTGTTTCTCGCGCGCGCTGCCATGGAGGGCTGGCTGTAAATGATACTCGTTGGGAGATTGGGAGAGAGGGGGAGAGAAGATGAAAATGAATGAAAAATCAAGTCAAAAATCAGCCAGCCTCGGCCGGGGCTCCCATCTATCGTGCAAAAGCAGACTTGCGATGCACGTTGCAGTTTCCAGTATTACTACCGGTACCTATTCTATTATACTGTTCTCTACGACTACGACTTACACGAGTCTCGTGACCCGAGTCCCGTGACTCGACGTTGTGGGTCGCGGCTTCAAGAAAAAAGAGAATATTTGCCTGGGCCACCCTTCCTCAACCCCCCCTTTAACTGCCCGCAAGGAACTTTGGCAATTTCTCTTCCAAATCTCTTTGGACCGTTTGGATTGTGGGCAAAAGGGGTGAGGTTGGGGGCCGAGGAATGTAGTGAGCTTCAACAAATAAGGCTGCTGCTGGGAGGGAAAAAGAAAACGGCTTCCATCACAAAAACCCAAGGCATCGAGACGAGAAATGATTCTGAATTAATAACCTCGAAACTCCCCTTATTAATCCTCCCGAAAATTATCTATGCGAATTAAAAACCATGCTATGCTGAAAGGGCAGGTGAATACCTGCGCAGGGACGCCAGAAGATGCGACCCAAGCTGACGCGAGCTTTCCCACACGAACATAGAATGCCACCGAGACCTTGTGCACCCAGCAGCCTGCTCTGCGCAGAGCACGATTATCAAAGAAGAGATCCATCCATGTATGTACAGTCGATCGGATAAGCGCTCGTCCTCAATTCTACAAGAAGAGCATGGCGGCGACGACCATCACGAGGGTCATGAAGGACCCGGCCATAAGACCGTTTCCGGAAGAGCTGATGGGCATGGGGGGCTTAGTCGCGTTGGTGGAGACGTTGCTCTGGAGCTGCCCGTCGGGGATCTGCAGTTACCACGAGTTAGTGTTGTTGCTTCCTTGCGCTACGTCCTGCAGAAGATATGGGGAAGAGACGTACCTGCGAAACTGCAGGCAAACGCTGAGAGGTGACGGCGGTTGGGACTTGTACCTGTCCGTCGCTGATCTGTGGAAATTGTTAGAATCGCTGCATTCCACGGCTGGGCGAGGCAGAACATACCTGGGTGACTGGAATGCCGGCTGTGGGTACTTGGAGCTGGCCGTCGGTTATTTGTGTGACGGCTGGTGGGGCAGGAGGAGCCTTGGTGGGTGCTTGCACCTGTCCATCGTTGATCTGTTGACAGGTCAGATTGATTGTGTTCCTGTACGGGGTTTCGGGTAGAACGTTTGTACGACATACCTGAGTGACAGGCGGCACAGAGGTTGGGACTTGAGCCTGGCCATCGGTGATCTGGGTTACAGGGGCGACGGAGCCAGTTGCGGTTGGCTGTCCATCCTTTTGCTGAGAGACGGTGGCACCTGGAGAGGAGGTTCCGCAGGGCATGACATCAATGAAGACGGGCAGGCAGTAAGGAGCGATGCTCTGATCGTACAAGTTGGCGAAGTCGCCAGACTTGCAGGAGTAGAAGACGGTGGACCCAGCCTTGCTGGCCAAGGATCCGTTGGAGCAGATTGAGAATCCGTCAGTGTAGACGGCTCCGGTCTGTCCTGGGGCCGGGTCGTACTGGAATTGACGGTTGGAAACGATGTTACCGATGCGGCCCTCGCTATCGGTCAAGATGCCATCCTTGAGGGTGGAGGTCAGGAGTCCAGGTTGACCGCATGTGTCCGAAGATGCGCGCTTGGCAAGCTCGCGCTGAGGAAAGCCGTGTTAGAGAAGTGAATCACTATCCCGCCGTCAACGACCATGTACGTACCTTGGTCACGACAGAGGAGCCGTTCAGGATGGTGACCTGGAACTTTCCATCATAGTTGGTGGAGCATCCGGCGGGAACGGTTCTGGCTACGTGAGGAGCGACGCCGGCGAAGGCAACAGCGGCCAAGGCAGTGAGAGCGAGAACGGTCTGCATGTTGAGCGAATGGATTAGAAGAAGAAGAAGAATGGAATGGAATGGATACAGTTGTAATTGAAAGCGAATGGCAATTGACAACGCGTGGGGGAATTATGAAGATGAGAGGCACGGAAGATGAAATATTCCAAAGATGCTTGTGGTGGAAGGGAAGAGATAGAAGGGGGGGTTTGGGAAGGGAGGAGACTTTATAAACAGCTGCAGAGAGAGCCCCAAGAGCTAAAGAGCTAGCGCGAGAGCGGTGGATCCGACTACAGAGAAAGCGGCACTAGGCTGGCGGGCTGGCGGGCTGGCGGGCTGGCGGGCGGGCGGGCTGAGCACGCATCAGGTCTGTCTGTCACTCGGGTGGTTCTGGCCTCTGGCCTCTGGCCTCCTCTAGCCTCCTCCAGCCTCCTCTAGCCTCCTGTACCCTCCTCTAGCCTCATCCGGCCCCCTCTGGCCCTCTAGCTCATACTTAGCGGCGTTGTAGGGGAAATGACTTGTAAATAAACAAAGTTCTAATTCCCCAATCGGAAGGCGTGACGTGGACTAGTGCAGGTATATGGTATGTATCGTAGCATAGCATAGAAGTATGGTAGTATAGAAGTCATGGCGGAAGCCACTACCATCAACACTTCACTTCTCTCACTCCCCCTCCCACTCTCATCCTTCCTGGTCAACCGAGTTGTTTGATTGCCGAGATAGAATCTACCACCGCCACTCTGTCAATTCCTCGCAATGATGATCTTCAAACCTTCCTTCCTGGGTCTCTGTTGCCGAAGCGATCGTTACGAGCGACCTTGCAAGCAATTGTTGGGACTGGAAAGAAAGAAAAAAAAAAAAAGTCCGTGATGCACGTCAGTCAGCACAGCGCATGCAGAGCAGATCCCCTGCCACCAACAGCCGTCCCACGACTAGAGAAGCTAAAGAAGCCTCTATTCCTACATCCATGGGCAAAAGTGGATTTTGGCGGCTGCTTTGACGCCCTACCATCTCTTATAGCTCCGAAAATCAAGGGCGAGGTTGGGAAAAGTCCGAATACAAAGCCCATCCTATCCGCATGGCCAATTGATTGAAATTGAAGAGCCTTTGCAAAAACTCTATAAGTTCGGATGATGTGTGCTGGTGCTGGTGCTGGTGCTGGTGGTGGATTGAGCGTCGGGGCCCGGGCCCTGTGGCAAATCCGGGGTAAACAGGGTTCTAGAGAGAAGCTTGACTAAACTTCATTCAATATACTTACCTTCTCCATCTCTATTTACTCTACCTCTCGGCTCTCGCCAATTTGGCAGGTCAAGTGCGGAATGTGCGTCGCGGCGTGTTTTATCATCGTGTTGTTTTGAAGCATCTCTCAACCTTGTTGTTAATGTTATTGTAGAGAGGAATATCAGAACGACATGTACACAAACCCCCTTGCTTGGTCGATGGCCGCCGCCGATCTTGCATGCAGCCTTCAACACGCCCCGTCTCACCCAGTCCACAAAAGAAACGCCTCATACATGCAGGCCGAAATTACCAACCATTTTTTCTGCGTGCTTGGTTGCATGTTTATCAAAACAAAAAAGTTCATCCACTGCGCAACCAAAAAGCAATAGGCTTGCCTTAGCTTGCTTTGGCTTGTGCTTGTTAAAAAAAAATGCTCATTTCATTTTTGAGCCGTGTCTCAAAATATGCGGACCGCTGTTGTCGATCTCGTAAGTAGATCTTACCGAGCGTCATGATTTCGTCTCAACCTTCTAGGCCGAGAGGGCCGGGAGCCGATGTTGAAACACGTCAAATGCCAGTGGTGTTTGTTTATATCCATCTTTCGTCCACTTGTGCGAAACTCCTTTCTTCCTCCCCTTTAAAATTGCAAATCAACTGTTTCTGACATCAACCAGAACTCACCTTCAGCAGCGCATACGCCCTTCTAGCGAGACTTTTCATACAGCTCAATCATCAACTACAACTAGTGAGTATTCCTGAAAAGTACCGTACATAGGTATATGCTCCCTGTCACGTGCTCCGATCAACTATTGGTTGGGCCCTGATAGAATTTCCTCCCATCCCGTGGATAGGTGACACCGCATCTGGCATGCGCGCCGAACGACATGTGCGTCTGACTTGATCAATCATGCCCACTACCGGGACAAAGGGTTTGTGCTGGAGATTGCTGCTGTGCACCGTTAGACTAGCGCCATCACTTCCTATCTCTCTTACGCTGCTATCTGGTATGATACACGACAAAATCAACAAAGAGGAAAATGCGTGGCCGCGATGATTTCCTACTTTTTATCCTGCACCTTCCTAATCCCGTGCCCGGGGCTTTGAGACCTACTAGATATAAGATCTTGAAGTGTTTCTTCTAACATTCGCTCCTCCGCATCGACTTGCTTGTATTGCTTGTCAAGACTCACAACATCAGAACAGGGCGTCGCAGTGTATGGTATGTACAACCGCGATAAGGCACATGCAACACTGGGGAACGAATGGTGGTGGTGGTGAAACAACAAGTCTCCAGCCCGGGCAGCTTCTCTTTCCTTTATTCAAATCCCGGGGTTAGCAGCTAGTAGTGAGTGCTACGCTCTCTACCTATGACCAATCTGAGACAGAGGAGTTCCAGAGTCCTTGAATGCGATTCCATCCAAGGCTCAAGCTTTCCTTCATTGGTGAGGGGTAAGTCAGCGTTCATCATTGCCCGCTGGCTGAAAGAATGAAAGAGAAAGAGGAAACGGAGGCCAGTACACTCTCTATACACTACTATCATTAGATTTACTGCTAGAATATGAAAAGAGTAAGACACTCGGATTTTTTCAATGAAAATTGAAAATCCCCTATACCATTATAACTATAGAAAACGAAAAAGAAAAAAGAAAAAAAAAAGGGGGGGAGGGGGAAAAAGGGAAAAGAAGAAGAAGAAAAAATAAGAAAAAAAAAGAAGAAAAAAGAAGAAAAAGAAGAAGAAGAAGAAGAAAAAGAAAGGAAAATGAAGGGGAGAAAAAATCTCACATCCCAAACAACACGCCTCAGTACCACCCGTCCTCCCAACACCAAGCACGATACACCACGAAACGACAGAGAAACCCATTTCTTTGCTTCTATCTTTCTTTCCCACTCAGAACCCAAGTTTCAGTATTTCAATCAAGACGACAAGATTTTCTCGCTCCCTCGCCGCCGGCCCCCCCCCCCTCCCCTTCCTCCCCCAGCCCATCCATTCGAATCCCCCACTGACTGATATCTAATATACCAGTATGCTAGTAAATCTCTCTAGCGCAGTTCCTTCATCAAGGCGCTCGATATTCTGGTTCCGCAGAACGACTTGAGTTTCTCGCTTTCCCGCTCGCTTCTTTTCTGGCTTTGGATTTTCTTTCTACGGGCTTTGTTTACTTACCTTTTTTTCTCGCTTAGAGAGAGTCTTTTTTTTTTTTTTTCCCCACTCGTGCATCCAGATTTCGATAGCTCGGAACACAGCCTTTTTATCGCGAGGGAAAGTAGAGAGAGAACGAAAGACGAAAAGGGGGGAAAGGGGAGGGGTGCGGATGATAGGTGCGACGAGTCCGTGTTTTTCATCATGATTCAATCTGCGGCTCTTGTTTGCTTCATTCTTTCCTTGAGGGATGCGCTGGCAGGATGATTACAAGTTTCATAGGCGGTTTCCGAAGCTGTGGATCTCCAGCGCTTTCTAGAGCCGATGGAATATGTGATATATATTGTAGTAGTAGAGCGTTCACCTTGTTTGAATGATCTCTGGAGCTTTTCATTTCGCTCTTCTTTCCCTATCGCCCTGGCAAAAGACCATCTTTCGAGATATCAGCGTCGAATACCTAGACGGCAGGTACGATGGGATGTTCAAGCGACTTTTGGTACCGCAGATGGTGTACCAGCAGACGGCAGCAGACGGTGTTACGAGGGCGTTGAATGGAGATGCAGCGGCGATGAGAGCTTGCGGTATCGACGTCGACCTCGGGAAACGATGGCGGGCATCGGACCAGAAGCTGCAGAGCTTGACACGGGATCGAGATGGGACAATAATTGTTTTCTCTGAGCGAATCGAAGGCGAAAATGGAAGACGAGGAGCAAGCTAGGGACGGGTCTGATTGCTGCTGAGAAGAGAAGTCCGACACCGATCGAACCTGGAGGAAAAAGTTCTGTTGGGCAGGGACTTGATTGCCTACGCTAAACATCCTATGCCTGAATGAACGTCTCGTTGTTCTAGAAGCCCCGATGCAATTTCTCTTCTCTTTCTCGCGGGATCTCCCTCCTTTTCAAGGCTTGATCTGAGCCTCGAGACTCGCATCATATGGTAGATTTCGTAGACGAGACTTCTCATCGTTGTCGTCATAACCGTACTGTAAAATCTGGGGGAGGAAATATCTACGTGTCCGGGGGAGGGAGCCAACACCCATTCCCGCTCGATTGGAGGTGGAAGGCGGACAATGCAAAAGATAGCTCCAAATGGAGAGTGGCAGCGTACACAACCATAGTAAACTGGCATGATGGTTAACTCATCGAAAGATCTGCTTTGAAGTCCCTGGTCGCAAGGTCGCACAAGCCCAATGCCCAATAATTCCAGTCAGCAGGCAACGAGGGGTATCAATTATGCAATACAGTCCCTGTTCTGGGTACATATCTCTGTCTGTCTTTACCATTCCATCCATCTCCCGCGGCAATGTGCTGTCATTATGTAGATGTTCAACTCTCTCGTATTCCGTATTCTACACCAGCGTCGTCTCCGTGCTTTCCTTGGCAGGAATCGAAGTCCGTGGCTTCTGCTCTGAGTCCTCCATATCGTGTAGCGAAGGCGGTTTCGACATCGTGCTCGTCATCATCTTGGTCTCAGTTTCCCAGCTTGAGCGTTCCCTTGCCATAACTTTGCGCACCCATGGGACTGTGATCACTGCCCAGATTATAGCCCAGAGGAATGGCACACCCCAGCCTGGTACTCTGAATTAGCATCTTGCATGCTTCATTCTGGAAATTCTCAAGGAGAGGAACAACGTACCAATTCCATACGAAACCTCCTCCGGCACCTGATTGATAACCACAACCACCGTCGACGCACTCGCCATGATCAATCCTGGGATACTCCAAAACCAGCTCAAATCCCGAATTAACTTCCTGAAAATCGGACTCGCTCTATAGCGCGCATCCATTCCCTCTCGAAACGGCCTGCCGCCCCCAGAATTGACAGCTACGATATCCTCCACGATGTAAAAGATGCCCGGATGCACCAGCTCCCCCTTCGGCGTGGAGCTGATGCGGAATGGCGCCCTCCACCCAAAATGATCATATATGCTCATCAAAAACACTGGTCCAGCTATACAGAAAAGGATAGCAGGGCCGGGCATACTAAGCACGCGCAGAAACACATCGTGCGGCACTGCACCTATAATAAGCAATGTTGTCACCACAGCGATTGTAAGCACCATGATCCAATTCGTGATATCAAACGCCCAACGCTTGTCAACCCCCAGGGGCTTATAGAACCTCTGCTGTTTGATCAAGCGGAGACTCCTGATTGCAAATTCGACATAGGTGGGCCCGCCCCAAATCGCCGTGACCACGGAAAAGGTGATGAATCCTTCCACGTTGCCGCCAAATGTCATGGCGTAGTACAGCAGGATCGGGACGACGCAGGCGTCAAAGACCATCAGGGCGATGTAGCCGCCGAGTTTCCATCGCTTGAAGCCGTGGTGGAAGGTGAAGGGGAGCTGCGGGAGGAGCTGGGGGTGCTCGCAGTAGTATTTCTGCAGCGTGCTGGCGCGCCGCTGGAATTCAAACTGTGTCGCTGCCCGCGAGTCGTAATAGGCGGCGCTTTCATCGCGTTCGGTAGGGCTTCGTCCGTGTTCGAAAGTTATTCTGCGATCGTGGGTGGGGGATTGTTGGAGAGGGGCGGATGTGTCGGCATTGTGCTCGGAATTGGAGCGGACGCCCTTGATTTCTTCCGGCATTGATGTCGTCGTCGTCGTCGTCGTCAATTGAGATTGAAATAATTAGGTGAGATTGATGTTTGTGAGACTATTCGGAGATTTTCATTGTTGGGGAATGTGGATTGTGGATTGTGGAGATTGGAAAGGTGTAGAAGAACAAGAGCCGGATCCGGCGCGGTGGGTTGGGCAAGTTGATCGTCGGACCAAGAAAGTCCCTTCGCTATTCTGGGCATGGCCGAACACTACCGGATGACGACGCCAAGCCTCCTGGGGTTCCTCTGTGTATCTTTGCTACTGAAATTGATACTTAGAATAGCTGTATATGAATGATTTTGGCACCAACCATTTGAAAAAGAATAATAATATGGATTCTCGACGGATGCCTGGCCTGCGAACTTGAATTCATGTCATTTGGGTCAGATCAGCAAAGTCACGTGTGGAGTAACGGGGCTTGATTTATTACTCCCAGCGCAAACGGAGCGCGAGGAGGAATTACGTAGTAAGAGGTAGCACTGGATAGGCGATCCGGCCTTTGTGGTATCAAGAAAGTTTTATTCGCATCAGCTAAAGATTGTCCGAAGCGATATTATTACTAAAGCTATAAGCATGCGCGACCGGTACATCAGATTAAGCCACGAATCAACCGGCATCCGGCAGCATTCTGCCCTTCTTCTAATCGTCGGCTCGCTTAGGTGGGCCTCCTTACATCCTTTCAGTCTTAATCGGCGTAAGCGATTGCGGATCGGAAGCGAATGCGGATTTTTCGTATATATTGGAAATTCTTTTATACTATATGTTACGGCTGTCGAAGGCAGTATTGTATTGCTACCTAAGAGTACGCTCTGTAATGAGAAAGAAAGATGAAGAGAGGAAGAAAGAAGTAAGTGCGAAAGAAGAGGTCTTATAAGCACTCTTGCCAAGACGGGAGCCTAAGTTCACGAGGTAACGTGTAACTTATACGCGTGTCTATCCCAGGTCCCGTGGCCCGCTCGTGACTTGGCTTACGAAGTAGCGTCGCTATTACCGTAACACTATAGCAGTTACTATTACAATTATACAATATTTACATAAAGAAATAATCTACAAGTATAATTTTTTTTGAAATATTTAAAATCGTATTATCCGATGAAACATTTGATTATCGATTATTATTCTTATTAAAATTTGATTCTTTTTTTTACCTTACGCAATGAATCGTTTTAATCTCTACTATTATTGGAATTGAAGCCATCGCTATCGATATTAAAATTAAGAGAAGGAAAAACATCTTGCCTTAAAGAAAGGTCCTTGATAATATCGGTTCTAATTATTTGGTCGAGAAATACCTCTTTTACGAGGCCGCAAAATTTAACGCTCAAGAGGTTATTGTGTTGCTAGGTAAAGTGGAAGGAGAGCATGGTGCATGGGCCACCAAGGCAGTGCACGGACCTCAGGCCTTGGCACTTGTTCTTATACCGGTAGGTACCTACCTTCTATGACCGTACAACCTCGCCCCAATTTCTAGTTCTAAAGAAGTCGAGTCAAGTCAACCACAACCACACTCATCAAAAGCTTCCTTTTGTAACCTAGTATTATCACCAGATAAGTACTAGCAATATATTGCAACTACTAAATCTCGTTTGAATCGAGAATTGGAATAAGTATCAAATCGTCGTCTTTAATAATTAGGCCTGCAGCAAAGCGTTCTCGTATAATCCTTTTACGCTCGCGCTTAGCTTTGCGTAAATCGACTCTTTTACGATACTTAGCATCTCTTTTCCCTCTTTAAAGCTTATCGACGATTCGTTATTATTTTGTAATAGATTTAAGATTTTTTTTAGCTTGCTGCTCAGCAGGAAGATTTTCACTGATTTGAATTGTCAAACCAATTAAATATTTTATCGAATAATACTATCTGAAATGTTTCGAAAAGAAGTACATTCGTAAATTGATAATTTATACAAAATTTTTGTAATTGTAATAATAATTAATATAATATAAAAGATTTTTCTAGTATAATCGTCGGTTTTCCTTAAATTTAATTCGAAAGAGTTGACCGACTTGCTGTAGCAAGTCTGCACCACCAAGGCGGGACAGTAAAATTTGCTCTTTTATAATAAATAGAAAATCAACCAACTATTATATAGTAATTATTCTTATATATAAATATGCACCGTATTAAGTTTAGTAGTAATCTGTCAATTCAATTTTAATCACAAGTTGTTATTCCTTTATTATACTAAGTTAAAGTAGTAAAAATGGTACTTTTGATATACTTTTCTTATACGTTTCGACCTTATTGGTCCATGCGGTTAAAAGTCTTGGCGTATCCGAAACTTCAACCTCATCAAAATCGCTCGATTCCACGTAATCGAATCATCTACCACTATTCATAACTACCGTTCATCATCGAGGATGATTCAGCTTCATATAATAGCGAACCTAAGCTTAACGATAATATTAGAAGTTAAATAGCGAAGGAAAGTACTATAGGTTACGATGATTATTGATTGGGTATATATCAGAATTGCTATGTAAATACTAGAATAAGCGAAGAACACGAAAGTCGGACTTTTATTTAAACCTATTAAGAAAATACGTGCATCACTATCAACTTTGATTCAATAATTGATACCTTTAGTAATATAATAGATTAAATTATTTATTTTCGATCCATAAGACGTTTTTTTTTTTAAAAAAAAATAAGGTTATGGTTGTTAAGATATTCGCAGTAAAGAAGTAAATTTGAATTATTTAGGACAGTTTTTACTTATATTTTCACTATATCTCAATGTATTAAATCACCATAAATGAATACATCTTTATATTTTCAATTTACGTTTATAAAGCAAAGTTTTCTAAGCACACTTGGTACGTAGTATTCCACATCTCCCACCACCTCCCATCTTTCTCATCAAGACGTGATAACTCACTATCCCTCCGCCCACGAAAACCCACGTGCAGACGGCCCTCGCGCTCCGTAAACGAATAAGACGTACCACGGTACAGGCCTAAGTATTACCCCTCGAGGGTGCCTCAGTACTACGTATTTATTAACGTCGGGCGGGTATCCAAAACGCAATGCTTAGACCCTGGGGACCTCCTATAAGGTACGGCAACGTGCTAAGTAAAGAAATTATATACACAGTACTATTTAATCGAAAGCAAAAACCACCTTAAGGAAAACCTTTCGTTAAAAAACTTAAAACTTGTAAACCCCTTAAAAGCAATTTATAATGCTATGCGTCGAGTTTTCTTTCGATAATTGTCTAATACGTATAGCTTTACGAGCGGCTTCGATTCGTACAATATAAATATCGTTTTCTTTCGTCGTAAAGCTAAAAGGGCTCGCGTTCGTAGCTTTTAAATAAAGTCGGTATATTTGCAAAACGCTTTTTCGAAAGCGCAATACCGTGTATTCGATCAATCGAACTAAGCCTTTCTTATCTTATCTTTTATATACGTTCCTTTTCTATCGCAAATCTTTTTGATCTTTTCAATCGGTATGCCCGTTAAGTATAGATCGTAGTCGGCGTGGTATTCGAGAAAAAGGAAGAGGGAGGTTCGGAACCGCCGGTAACCTAACGCTTATGAAGCGGTTCCTTAAGAATTCATTATTTCTTTATATAATTCGTAGTAAAATCGATATTAAGCAATGATTGATGCTTAAAGAAAATTTACAAAATATTAGAAAATAAATATATACGTTATTTTGCTATATTTAATAAGCAGTCAGCTTTGAGGTCAAAATATGCTTTCACCAAGTGGGTCCGTCTTTTATTCAGGGGGATAGTATTAAACAACAACTACTACTACTAATACGAAGTATCCGTACTACTACCGGTATTTACTGTAGTAGTACGCAGTACTAGGTCGGAGTATCTTCCTCCCCGAACCCTCCCCGACCCCCGACCCCCGACCCATACCTCGGTTGGGAAAGTATAAGACGAGAGAGTGTTTTGGGAGGGGATCTTACTGTAAGTAGTAGTAGTAGTAGTAGTAAGGTAGTACCTAGTACTACGTACCAAGCATTTACTGCGTACGTACCAAGGTACAGGCCAAAGTATTACCCCTCGAGGGTGTTTCAAAAGTTTAGTTTCCATTTAAACCCCCTGGTTACCCTACCCTCGAGGGGTAATACTTTAGGCCTGTACCGTGGTAGTACTACGTAGTACAACAACAACAACAACGAATTCACAAGAGTTAGGGTTATAAGCTCCTGGTCAAACCCTAGTAAAAATATACTTTTCGTCTTTTACTCTCCCCCTCCCTATGACTAGTAGTACTACGTACATGTCGAAAGTATAATTTCGCAAGAGATCTTACCAGGGCTTAAACCAATCAACTTATAAGGATTCAGCTTTGAAAAGTATCTTTGAGCTAGTATTTAATCTATACAGTAGAGTTGACAGGGCTTTGAGCCATTCAGAAACCACCGCTCTATGATTTATGGACTTAAACTGGGTCCGACATGTGTTCATGGGGGAGAGTATTCAAGGAGGGGGATAGTAAGTAGAAAACCATTACTGCACCACCTTGCGCCAGGTCGGGATTTTTTACAAATGAAATTCAAGGTAACCGACGATTATACGTAAAATTTGCATTCGCTTCCGATCCGCAATCGCTTGCGCCGACTAAGACTGAAAGAATGTAAGAAGCGTTATCTAGGCGAGCCAACGATTACAGTTTTTCAAGTCAACTACACTACCTATCCCTCTCCCTGAATTTATTATTATTGTTGTTATACTTCGTACTATGGGTAAATAATGTACAATTTTAGTCTGTGCACACTTGATACTTGGCAATGCTGCTTGAATTATTATCGTTATATTATTAGTGGTACCCTTTGCATAAGGGCCCTGTCAACGAAAACTTTTAGAATTGCGCTCAGACAGCGTTTGTACATTGTTTCGGGCATATACTACTACTACCTCGAGGGGTAATGCTTAGGCCTCTATCGTGGTATTAACGTCGGTCGGGTATCCAAAACGCAATGCTTAGATCTTAGGAACCTTTTATAAGGTACGGCGACGTGCTAAGTAAAGAAATTACATATAAATTATTATTTAATCAAGAGTAAAAACTACGTTAAAAAAGGCTTTCGTCCAAATAATTAAATATTATATAAACCTTTTAAAAGCAATTTATAATGCTATGCGTCGAATTTTATTTCGATAACTATCGAATACGTATAGCTTTACGAGCGGCTTCGATCCGTATCATATAAATATCGTTTTCTTTTATTATAAAGTTAAAAAAGCCCGCGTCCGTAGCTATTAGATAAGGCCGATATGTTTGCAAAACGCTCTTTCGAAAGCGCAATACCGTGTTTCGATTAATCGAATTAAGCCTTTTCTATTTTATCTCTTACACCCGTTCCTTTTTTATTGCAAATCTCTTTAGTCACCTTGATTCAGTATACCCGTCAGGTATAGATCGTAATTAGCGTGGTATTCGAAAAAAAAGAGGAATGAGGTTCGGAACCGCCGGGAAAAAAAGATATCTTTTAAGAAAAGTCGCATATTGATAGTTTAATTTCGGCTCTTTACACTTTCTATCTCTTTTTCTACCGCAAGGAAAAAAAAAGAGAGCTGAAGGTTCGTAAAAAGCACTTCGTACAAGTACTACTACTTGGTAAAGAATCGTAGCCCCCCTCCCCTTCCCTGAATAAAAGACGAAAAGTATATTTTCATTAAGGGTTGATAAAGGGGCTATAACCTTAACGCATAGGAAGCAGTTCTTCAAGAATTCATTATTTCTTTATATAATTCGTAATAAAATCGATATCAAGCAATGATTGATGCTCAAAGAAAACTTACAAAATATTAAAAAATAAATATATACATTTTGCTACATTTAATAAGCGGTCAGCTTTAAGGTCAAAATATCTTATCACCAAGTGGATCCGTCTTTTATTCAGGGAGGGGGATAGTATTAATCAAGCTATAAGCGCATACGTGTACATTAGATTGAGCCACGAATCAACCGGACATCCGGCAGCATTCTGCCCTTCTTTTACTGCATGCAACTGGTCAGAGGGGCTTATAGTTTCTCAAGTCAACTTTAAGTACTTCCGAACAAGATTAGATAGTTAACATTAACATATTGCCTGTGTGATGACTCGTTTGAGAGCCGGGCCTCGCTTGCAAACAAATGAGCAATCAAGTAAAGAAACCCGGCAATTATAGATCGAATGAACCGCAAGAGTTCTGATTTTTGTTGTTCCTGATCTTAATCCCGAAGAGCGATAGATCCCCACACATACAGAAAGGCACCATGACCATTTCATCTGAAGTTATAGTAGTAAATCTGTTAGTATAGAAATTTTACTTCGTTAATATGGATGTAATGACCTTCGAAGATGATAAGATAAGCTTTCTGTGTTTTTTTGCTCCGCTCGCTCGCTTAGCCCCTGGGCTTCGAACTATCTACGGTACTCGGTGTTCGATGATGCTTTAGATTCTCGATTGTCTGGATAAGGACAGGGCTTTAACTTTTGCCGGCAACTGGTGACCTACCCCTCCATGCATCTCAACGTCTTGACTGTTTAAGCGAGGATGTCACTGGGGGTATAAAAAGCCAAGGTGGATCGGATGCATATAAGCAAACGAGAAGCCTTTTGATACAGGGCCATTTTTACTTACCTCTCGAACAAGTCATACCATCGAATTGACACTTGCCCGTCCCTTCCTCTTTTTCCTCTGCAAAGATGCGGCTCGCAGTCTTGGTCATCTTTATGACTTCCTCGTCTCTGGTTTCTACATCTTCGCGGATGCCAAAGCAGGATGCTATAGTTGACTCTATCCAGAAGATCGATTCTTTCAAGCCTAACGATGCACTTGCACTGTTGGCTTTGCAGGGACTTGAAAACATCCGCAAATCGGAGACCAGTAGTACTTCGTCTCGAGCACAGAAATGTAGTTTGAAGAACGCTGCCATCAGACGCGATTGGTAAATTATCATCATACTGTTAATGAACTCTCTAACGCGATGAAAAGGGACCATCTGTCAGCAGCTGACCGTATATCTTACATCGATGCTGTTCTCTGCTTGATGAGCAAGCCTTCAATCCTCAACCAGACCCAGTACCCTGGAGCCCGGAGCCGTTACGATGACTTCGTCGTCGTCCACATCAACCAGACCACGAGCATCCACGGCACAGGTAATTTTTTAGGCTGGCATCGATACTACGTGCACACTTACGAACAAGCCCTCCGACGGGAATGCGGATATCGAGGATACCAGCCAGTAAGTCCCAACCGACCGAAGTCCAAATATGATCTGGCTGACGATTATCTCAGTACTGGAACTGGGCCACGCACGCAACCAACCCGTCCTTGTCACCTGTATTCGACGGCTCAGCTACCTCGATGAGCGGCGATGGGGCGTTCTTCCTCCACAATGGCACCCTTGCAGGCGCTGGATACATTTTCCTGCCCTCAGGGAAAGGCGGTGGCTGCGTCACTTCCGGGCCCTTCAAAGAGTAAGCTCTCAAATACCACCACTGCCGAGCCTCCTCCCGTCATCTCTGACCTCCTCAACAGCATGCAAGTAAATCTGGGACCGATCGCACCAGCCATGGATGGTATTGTCCCGTCGAATAGCACTTTCGCTTACAATCCGCGTTGTCTTCGGCGAGATATCGGCACGCAAGCATCCTCGACCTGGCTTAAGATGGAGGATATCCTGTCTCTGATCGTGGAATCGCCGGATGTGTTTACGTTTCAGAATCGGATGCAGGGCGATTTCGCAACTGGGTTTCTCGGAGTCCAGTACGTACCTATAATTCTCTGAGCGTTGACTCCCTTCCCGCCCCTTTTCGAGGCTGTCTTATTAGGAATGATGGAGCCTAATCCGGCCTTTCGTACTTCTTCCTTCACGTCTTTGGACTGCGTCAAGACCTCTCTTTAGTTGTACGAACTGGCAATGCTAACGCTAAGTCCTCTCTCCCCTTAGTGGAGCCGGCCACTTCACCATGGACGGGGACCCCGGCGCAGACTTTTTCGCCTCGCCTGGTGATCCCGCATTCTTTCTCCACCACGCCATGGTAGACCGGACCTGGGTCATCTGGGAATCGCTCAAGTGGCCGGCGCGCGTGAAGGAAGTGGCCGGAACGCTGACCGTATTGAACATTCCTCCCAGTGCCAACGCCACCCTGGCGGATCTTCAGAATCTGGGTCCGCTGGCGGGTGACATTGCGCTGGGAGAATTGCTGAGTCCTTTGAGCGGGCCGTTCTGTTATATCTATCTGTAGCGGTACCGGCGCAGCTGATATCGTGGAAAACAGTTCCCAGGAACTCCTTTCATGCGCTCAGAAGTATTTGGGTGCCTTGAACATGTATATAGATATAGATATACATTCGGTATATGTCTCCTCTCCAAACCTATCATGTTTTACATATCGAGGAACGGCATGCCTATAGCGATTAGTCCGACCCGGGGTACGATTATTACGGATATATTGATTTGTTGTTTGAACAACGCAGTGCCATGTACCTACCGTGGCAGCCAAAAACCCAATGCTCGTAATCCACGCCGCGAGCCAGCTTATCATGATGCAGCGCTCAGCTGCACAACAAAAAGCCTATGCAACTCCAGAGTCTCGGCAAAGATAGCGATGCAGATCTACCTACCAGTAGATGCAGATGCAGAAATTCAAACTAGGATGTATGTATGTCGTCACTCATGACGTCCTCCGAGCGGGAAGAAGCAATAGAACTGCATGGAGGTGCATTGCATTCCCCCATTCCCGTTGCTAGGGACTTGAAGTTCTTCTGGATGATTGTAGCCGAGGCCCACTTTCACCAAATAGAAAACAACAACAACAACATCTATCCATCCATCCATCCCCTAGCCAGAACCATGGCATCTGTGACGAAACAAACACATCATGATAGACCGCGCTCCTTTGAATTATTTCACCTGCACGCTGGGCGAGGCAGCCGAGGCCAACAACTCTCGATCCTCAGACAACGTCCGGACTGTGAACGAACTGCTGGAGAGTCAGGCGAGGAAGCACCCCGGCTTGCCAGCGGCGGGATTCCCCGTACCGTCAGCAGAGGGGCACGACTGGGGGCGTGAGATATTCAGTTCGTAGACGCATTCCGCATTCCACACTCCGCCTCCGTTTCCTTTTGCTGACAATTGTTGTTCCAGCATTCCAAGACCTCCTCCGGGGGTCGCTGGAAGTAGCGAGTCACCTAGGTCCAGCTCACGAGGACGAAACGTGGGCGCGCACGGGGGATGGAGAATGCGTTGCGCTGCTCTGTCACAGCTCGATCGACTTTCTGTTTGCCTGGCTGGGGCTTATGCGGGCGGGATTTCCAGTCCTGCTGATCGCGTCAGTTCTCTCCTCCTCGGCAGGCCGAGTTCCACAGGGCGTGAACTGATAAAGAATGCAGTCCTCAGTGCAGCCCTGAAGCGATTGGGGCATTATGCAAGTCGTGCAAAGTTTCCCGGCTGTACCACGACACGGTACATTCCAAAGCCGCGTCCGCTGCGGCAAAGCTTGGCTCAGCGCTGCGGCCCATCTTGTTATACTGGCAGGAAGGGACGCAGCCCGAGAGCCGCATCTGCGATCTAGTGAGAGATACACGAGTACGAGTACGTGCCGATCAGGTTCTGGGGCCGAAACCCTCGGCTGAGGATGTAGCATACATTCACCACTCGTCCGGAACGTCGACAGGGCTGCCGAAGCCCATCCCGCAATCGAATTCGGGCGCCGTGGGGGTTCTACCGAGTCTCGAGGGGCAGGATGCGGCCACTTTCACTACGACGCCTCTGTACCATGGGGGTATCGCGGACTGCTTTCGGGCGTGGAAAAGTAACGCCCTGATATGGCTCTTCCCTGGTGCCGACGTCCCCATCACATCGAAGACGATCCTTTCGTGCTTGTCCATCGCTGCGCGAGCAACCGCCGTTGACAGCTCGCCGTCGGTGAAATACTTTTCGAGCGTCCCATACGTCCTCAAGATGCTCGCGGAGAGCCCAGCCGGGCTCTCAGCTCTCCAAAGCATGGAGATAGTAGGCGTAGGAGGCGCAGCCCTTCCCCGAGAAGTTGGCGACACCCTAGTGGCAAAGGGAATCCACCTGACCTCGCGTTTCGGAAGCGCCGAGTGTGGATTCCTGCTCTCGTCTCACCGCGCGTATTCATCTGATACAGAGTGGCAATACCTGAGAGCACCACCGCGAAGTCCGCTACGCTTCGAGGATCAAGGCGATGGGTCTGGCTTATCTGAGCTGGTTGTCCTGCCCAGTTGGCAACACATGGCGAAACGTAACAGAGGTGATGGAAGCTACGCTACCAGCGACCTCTTTGAGCCGCATCAAACCATAGCGGATGCCTGGAGATATCACAGTCGGAGCGACAGTCAGATCACGCTGCTTACGGGGAAGAAGTTCGACCCTGCGCCTCTGGAGGACGCAATCAGAGCCACTTCCGCGGTCGTGCGGGATGTGTTGATCTTTGGAAACGACAGGCAGATGCCTGGCGTCCTGATCTTTCCTCGCTCCGAGAACGACGGCCTTACGGCTGATGAATTGGCAGACGAGATCTGGAGGAGCATCGAGAAAGTGAACTCGGACGGACCGAGCCATTCTCGCATAGCTCGGGACATGGTGGTCGTAATGGCAGGCACGCACCAACCTCTTGAGCGGAGCAGCAAAGGCACTTTGCTGCGGAATCAGGCGGAGAAGACGTATGCCATGGACATTGAGAACGCGTACCGGGTGGATGGCCACGAGGTGGTAAGCAAGGAGGCGCAGCATGACGGCTCTGACGAAAGTGCGAGTGCGGAATCGATCGTGAGGGGTGGGATTTTAGAGGTCATGGGAAGTCAAGTCAGTATTGCAGATGAGGCGGACTTTTATCAACATGGAGTGGACTCTACGAGAGCTACACAGATAAGATCACTTCTTCAAAAGGTATGCGTCTGATGGATATGTACTCTGGATGTGCAAGCAAGATTGAACTGACTGTAATCAGCGAGTTGGACGATCTTTACCGTGGAACGTTGTATATGATTGTGGTAATATCGTGAAGTGAGCCATGAACTGTCATGTCACATTTCTTCCAGCTGTCGCTGATTGATACAGGCTTATCGAGTACATTCAAAAGATCCAAAACGGCTGGGACCCAGTGGACGATGGCCAAGAGGCGGAAATGGTGAAGGCACTTGTTGAAAAGTACTCCCGATTTCAAGTCCAATCACCAGTAAAGCCCCCAACGAGGCGTGGTGTCTGCAACAAGCGAGTTGTGGTCAGTTCACTCGCACCTGCTTGATTGAGTAACATGGAATTCCTAACCCAGAGTTAGATTTTGACTGGATCAACAGGGAGCCTGGGGTGCCATATTCTGGAGATCCTGAGGAACAGCCCCGATATATCGCGTATCATCTGCCTCGTCAGGGCCGAAGACGATGCCAGCGCTGCCAAGCGAGTGTCGAGCAGTTTGGTTCAACGACGAAAGTTACCATTGTCGCCTGAAGACCTGGAATATCGAGTCTGGTGTGTGCCTTTCCAGCTGCAGCAGCCGGACTTGGGTCTCGCTGCCAAAACAACTGAGCAGATCAGAAACACCGTATCGCATTTCATCCACGTCAGTGATTATATCCGTACCGAAGCTCCCCGTGCCCCTTCCAAATTTCTCGCTAATCAGTTATTTGTACAGGCCGCCTGGGCAGTGAACTTCTCGCTCCCGCTCAAGTCTTTCGTCGGCGAACACATCCGCGGCCTCCACACCCTGCTCAACCTCGCCGCCTCGTGCGCGAACCTGCGCCGATTCGCCTTCTGCTCCAGCACGGCCAGCGTCCTGGGCCAAGCCACCGCGCAAGACCTGCAGCAGCTGCGCTCCTCCTCCATCCCGGAGGAGATCTGCACGACGCCCCCGCCCACCGCCGCTCTCGGCTACTCGAAGAGCAAGTGGGTCGCCGAAGCCATCTGCGCGCAGTACGCCGCCCGTAGTCGGACGACGTCGACGCCCCAGCCGCTGCTGCCGGGCAAGATCCAGGTCCTGCGCGTCGGCCAGCTGACGGGCGATACGGCGCACGGGGTGTGGAACCGCGCCGAGGCGTGGCCGCGGATGCTCGCGGCGGCGGCGCAGATGGGCTGTCTCTTTCCCATGCTGGACGACGCGGAGCTGGACTGGCTGCCTGTGGACGTGGCGGCGCGGGCGGTGGTGGAGATTGCGCTTCATCACGACGCCGATGGTGACGACGACAGCAACAGCGAGGACGATAGCAGAAATGGTATAGTCTACCACCTCCTCAACCCCTCCACGCCACCAAGCACGTGGACCGATCTCCTGGCCTGGCTCCGCGAGACCGTCCCTCCGCCGTTCCACGTCGTGAGTGCAACCGACTGGCTCGATGCCTTGGAGAAGATGGATGCAAGCACTACTCCAGCGCAGAGCCTGCTAGGGCTGTGGCGAGCCGCGTACGGTGGCTCTGGCTCTGGCTCTCCCGCAGCGAGGGAACCGGTGCGATTCGAGACGGGGCGGGCACGGGCGGAGAGCGCGGCCTTGAGGGAGGTTGGGCCCGTGGATGGGGTTCTGGTGGGGAAGATCTGGCGGTGGCTTGTTGAAATTTGATATAAGGATGGATGGATACAGATAGAGATTAAATAGAAGATTAAGTAGAAGTTGAATATAAATGTGAATATGATTACTTATGGTTTATTTACAATAGATAGTAGGTTTATGGGTGATAATTACCGGTAAAGCTAATCGTCGGTCACCTTTGAATTTAGTTTTGAAAAAAATTTCAGGTCACCTGGCGCAGCCAGGTCGGCACCACCCGGGATAGTAAAAACTGCCTTATATAATCGTTATAAAATCAACTACTTATCTTTTCGTATATATTTGTGCAAGAAAAGATGCACCGTA
The DNA here is from genome assembly GCF_022702325.1 of Drepanopeziza brunnea f. sp. 'multigermtubi'. Lineage (NCBI taxonomy): Eukaryota > Fungi > Ascomycota > Leotiomycetes > Helotiales > Drepanopezizaceae > Drepanopeziza > Drepanopeziza brunnea. The sequence continues at coordinate 1,904,745 of NW_027094078.1, read as the reverse complement.
TTAAGCTTAACAGCAATCAACTAATATCAATTAAATTATTTGTAATTGCTTTATGATTATGCCGTATTAAGTTTTTTTTTTTTTTAAAAAAAAACCGGTACTTTCAATATGCTTTTTCATAGGAAAAGTCCCTGCGTTAACTAAGCTTTGCATGTCCAAAGTGTCGACCTTATTAAAACCTCGCGGATATAGGTAAGCAATCGATACAAATGTTACCACCCTCAATCACCTATACCATTCTCGACTACTGTCCGTTTTCAATAATTCGCCGCTATTAGCTTCGTACACTAGCAATTCTGAGCTTGAAGATAACATCCAAGGTCAAATGGCGAGGGAAAGCATAATGGGTCACGATGACTGTTGATTGCGCCCATGTCAGAATTGCTAAGTATATGAATATTCAAATAGGCGAGGGATGCGAAGATCTGACTTTTGTGAAACCTTACTTGTGAAAGGTGAAGCCGGACCAGGACACTGGTCTGGCTACGCAGCTTATCATGAGTAGTATTTGCATACTTTTTGCGCGATATACGGGATAAGGCGCGAGAAAATTAGCTTTACGAAGCTTTTCCGCTCGTACCGGAAACAGAGTTTTTCGTACTTTATCAAACCTTTCTCAGAGCTAAAGCTTTTACGATATACGTAGTACGTACCGGTAGTATCTTGCATAAGATGCTTGCGATACGAACTTCGCAGGAAGACTCTATTTGGTGTCATATTAAGTTCTAGCATTACGACGCTAATCTAAGATATGCTTGCGGCAAACGCAAGTCTCTTTTGCATTTCGCATTTTGTCGTTTTTATACGACGGCGCTTCTTCTCTTAGCTCAAAGGTACTCGACTACGGACTTTATTAAGCACTATCTGGGAAGTTTACGACTTTTTTAAAGCTTTCTTTACTGTCCCCCTCCCTGTAAAAGACGAAAAGTATATTTTTACTAGGGGTTGACCAGGGGCTTGCAACCCTAACGCTTGTGAAGCAGTTCCTTAAGAATTCATTATTTATCATATAATTCGTAGTAATATCGATATCAAGCAATGATTGATGCTTAAGGAAAGCTTACTAGATACTAGAAAGTAAGAACATACGTTACTTTGCTACATTTGATAAGCGGTCAGCTTTAAGGTCAAAATATGCTTTCACCAAGTGGGTCCGTCTTTTATTCAGGGGGATAGTACAGTACAGTAATAATCCGGCCGATTTTTAAGTTATCATAAAATTTTGCTTTAAGCATTGCATGTGACGACCTTGAGCGATTACCTGAAGAACTCACGGAAGCGCGGGGGATCACATGGAGCTCAGGAAGATCTTAAAGTAATAACTTAGAATCAGCAACTACCGAGTGTAGAGATTAAGAGAAGCTGAGGTTTACATACACGAAGGTGGGGAGCGCCAAGGACTCGTGAACCAGGTTCACGGGTGTAAAGAGGGGAACGAGAGAAGTGAGAGAATACCGGTATGGGTCGATTATTTCCTATGCCTCGAACAAAGTGGAGTTGTTTTTCCCATGCCTTAATCCACTTTTTAAGTGGGTCGCCCAGCTAAATCTACTTATTGCTCTATGCAAGAAAATTTTATTTGCTAAGCAGCCGTATCTTTAGTTAATAATCGTTTTAGCTTATATGCTAATTATTCTTGAGTCAAGATCTCGTATAGCGTTGAACTTGATCGCGAATTAAGGATACGTAGGTATATGTTTTTACTTATAATTATCAGCTTAGGAATCAATTTTAAAAGATACGCTATCCGCGCAACCAACGGTCTTATATAACGAACACGATCAAAGTATATATGTTTCTTTTATTATATTGATATCGTAGCTTCTTTAATTCGAGGATTATAATTGCATTGAGCGCACCACTTGCATGTATCGTCAAGGTAGTATACGTATCTTATATAAGTCTTTTCGCTATTCGGATACTTAAGCTCTTATCGCTCGTAGATAGCCTGATTAAGTATTGCGTTTTTAAAAGCTTTTAGATTATAAAATACATCGCCTTGCTAAATTAAAACAAGTTTCTCTTGAGAAGCTTTAAAAAATAGATCTGTACTTATATCAGATATGACGACACGCCAGGTCTCCTAGGCGTATCCCCACGTGCGCCAAGTTACTTCCTTCCTTTTTTTCCTTCTCATATTCTCTCACTTCTCTCGTTCCCCCCTTTTGACCCACAAACCATAGTTCACGAGTCCTTGGCGCTTCCTACCTTCGTATATATAAACCCCAGCTTCCTTCAACCTCTACACTCGGTAGTTGTTGATTCTAAGTTATTACCTTGAGGTCTTCCTAAAGCTCCTATATGATCCCCCGCGCTCCCGTAAGTTCCTTCAGGTAATCGCTTAAGGTCGTCACACTTTCGAAAGAACTTCTTTAAATATTGTCATATTACATGAAGTTTTCTTTTATAATTGAAGCATTTCATTTCAAATTTTCTTTCGCACTTTGCAATATTTTTTTCGGTCAACCCCGGTCCGACCTTAGTACTAGTCGTTATACGACTCGCTTAGCTACGCTACAAGCTAGCTACAGCAGTCTATACTTGCTTGACTCTTTTATAGTTTTCCATTAACAAATTTTTTTCTTTTTCATTATAATCTATTTTATCCGTAAGAGAAAGGCGCAAACGATAATAACTTTCGTTGCAATACTCTGAATTGCTTTCTAAAGCTTTTTTATATAGAACTCTTTAGCTTAGCACGTAGCCGTCTCTTGTAAAAGGTCTTAGGGCGGCAAGCTTCGCCTGCGACCCCCGCTCGACGTAAATAAACACAACAATAACAACTACCTATGAAAGGTATACTCGCATCACTACCAAATTTTATTTAATAGTCAATTCCTTTTGTATTTAGATAGATTCGATCATCCTTTCGTTTTAAAAGATGTATTGTGTCTTTTTTTTTTTTTTGGAAACAAAAAGAGAAAAATTGTAGTTGGTTAGATATTTATAGTGCAGATGGTTCACCGAGGTAGGAGGGGATTCCGTAGATTGAATGAAGCTTGTATAATAATAGGACTTGACGTCGCAACTCTAGGGGCTCTTCCCTTCCCATTATTAATTCTATCTAGAAGACCGACGATACAAAAGATGCTAGTACTACCTATATTCCTCAGTGTGCCTGTGCGCCATTCAGAAGAGGTCATGACTGTTCCGCACAACAATATTCAAAGCGGATAAGTAAAAAATTTTATTATTGAAAACATTTTTCAGCTATATCTTCCCAACTTTTCGATTGTTTTTGCGCGCAGCAAATGAATTAATACACATTCATATAGCAATCCTTTCTAAATATATATATATATATATATATATTCTTTTCTTCCGTTTATATACGTATTCACGGGGGGCTACGATTCCTTACTTGTACGAGGTGCCCCTTACGAACCTTCAGCTCTTTTTCTTTCTTTCTCTTGCGGTAGAAAGAAAAATAAAAAGTTTAAAGAGCCGAAATTGAATCATCGATATACGACGCCTCTTCGAAGAGATTTTCTTTTACCGGCGATTTCGAACCTCCCTCCTCTTTCTTCTCGAATACTACGCCGACTACGATCTATACTTAACGAGCATACCGATTGAAAAGACTAAAAGGATTTGCGATAGAAAGGGAACGTATATAAAAGATAAGATAAGAAAAGCTTAGTTCGATTGATCGAAAACACGGTATTGCGCCTTCGAAAGAGCGTTTTACAAACACACCGGCTCTATTTAAGAGCTACGAACGCGAGCTTTCTTAGCTCTACGACGAAAGAGAACGATGTTTATATTGTACGGGATCGAGGCCGCTCGTAAAGCTATACGTATTCGACAGTTATCAAGAGAAAACTCGACGCATAGCATTATGAATTGCTTTTAAAAGGTTTACAAGTGTTTAGCTATTTAACGAAAGGTTTTCTTTAACGTAGTTTTTACTTTCGATTAAATAATACTTTATATATAATTTCTCTACTTAACACGTCGCCGTACCTTATAAGAGGTCCTTAGGGTTTAAGCATTGCGTTTTGGATACCCGCCCGACGTTAATAAATACAACAACAACAACATATACGTATTCACTATTTCATAGGTGTTACAACGTTACCTACTGTCCCTTTTCCCTAGTGCCGACTTGCTAGCCGTGCGCCCAACAAGGCAAGCAAGCTGTCGGCTGCTCCCAGCCAACTCGTTCGTGCCATCGCGTACCGGTATTAGCGCCCGATGACAGCAAGTCGGCCAATTCTTTCGAAGAAATTTTTACTAAGGTAACCGACGATTGAGCGGATCGACTCGACCCTTCCCTTCCTTCTTTCATATTAGTTGAGTGTAAACGGCGTCCTGATCCATCCACCCATTCCACACCACCCTCAGTCATCAAAGCCATCAGACCTCACCTTTCTAAAAAAAAAAAAAAAAAACCCTTTTTGACGAACTAACCCACCATCCTTTCTTCACCGTCCCTTACTCTCAACGAATGTCTCAATCTATCAATTAATCACTTCCTCCATCTCCCCTCGAATGCAATGCTTACCCTAAATCCCCCCTTAATTGCCATCCCACTGCTTCCCTCCCTCCCCCCCTCTAACAGCTACCTAACTATTTCACTAACTATTTCACTACCTACCAACCAACCAACCAACCAACCAACCAACCAACCAATCCAAAGCCGAACACACACATCATTTTCAGCTCCAGCCTCCAGACCCCCAGACTCCAGACCCCAGCAACACCAAAGCAAAGCAAAGCAAGCAGGCCAGAACACACACACACAAAAAAAAAGACACTTAGAAAGCGAGCTACCTTAGGCAAGCCCCGAAGCCCTAAGCCCTGAGCGTCCCTAGGGACCGAAATACTCCGCAGAGAGCTAGCTGTTGACGACCTGCTTGAGATCCATTTTGTGGAGATGTGGCGTTTCTGATATTTGTGATAGGTGATAGGTGATGGGCGATATAGATGAGTAAGTGAGTGGGGAGAGGGAGAGAGAGAAGGGGGAGGGGGCTGATGAAGGACCTTGCGCCTTTTTTGACGTTTAACATTTACATTTACATTTACATTTACAGTCAGTTAGGTAGTTGGTGAGAATAGAAGGAAGAAGGAAGAAAGGAAGGAATATCTGATACGGAGGTGCGGTTTAAGCTTGTAGTAGATGAGCTTGGTTAGGTAAGCGAGGGATGAGAGTGAGTTACTTACCTCAAGTAGGTACTTAAGCGAAGGAGGGATAGAGAGGTGGAGATTCATGATTTCGTACGCGATGATTGTTATTTTGATTCAGGCTTGGACTTGCGTCTATCCACTTTTTTTTTTCTTCGTACTTCCTAGATTCCTGAATTCATATACCTACCTAACTTCAACCTATCTCGAGTTTCGGCGCTGCTGCTGTATCACTCACGCCTTGAGCCCATTCAGCTTGGCAGATGCGCCGTTTGTCAGACCGCTTGGCATGGCTGGGGCGTGGACTGCAGCTGCATGGCCGTTGAGACTGTGCGAGCCGTTATTCGTGACGCCGTTGGCACCATTCGTCGTACCGTTCGCGGATCCGTTGACGCCATTACTCGCACCGCTCCCGTTCAAGCTGCCACCAGCAGCCTTCTTCGCAGCTGCCTCGATCATGCGCTGCGCCTCGGCCTGGGGATTCTCCGTGTAGCCCGTGTCGGACGCATCGACGTAGGCCTCGATGCCCTCGCCATTGCGGGGGTATTCTTTCATGAGCTGCTTGTGTCGGCGCAGCGCGGCGTTCATCTCGTCAGCCGAGACGTCGTTGAGGAAGGTACAGCGGCCGAGGGGGTTGGGGACGGCGGCACGCAGGAGGCCGTCGCGTGTCTTGAGGATGGCGGCCGTGGCCTTGACGAGCATGGCCTCGTCGAACTGGTGGTGGTCCATGGAGAGACCGGCCCGGGAGAAGAGCTGCAGCAGGCGGCGGTGCTCATCGTCGGAGATGAGCTTGCGGTTGTTGGCAAGCGTGGCGGAGTAAGCCATGTCGATGGAGATGGCGTGACCGTGGCGGAGCGGTGTCTCGGGGGCAACTGGAGATGGGAGCTCGAGGTCAGCACTGGGGGACCTCTTGAGGGTTACGGATACATTTCATTTTATGGCGAAGAAACTTACGCTCGTGGATGGGCGACCAGGTGTGGCCATACGCAATGACTCGGTCGAGACCTATCTCGTGGAGGTTGGGCGTCTCCAACCTCAGCATCTCGAAGATCCCCTCGCGGTTGATCTTGTCTGCCGCGTCGATCAATTCCTGAGGCGAGCCATCGGCGCGCCCAAAAGACTTCTCGATCAGGTCTTCGCAGTATTTGTCCAGCAGGTTGAAGGTGTCCAGGTGCGAGCAGGTCGAGATCTTGATCAGCTCTGCGAAGCCGTTGCGTATCTGGGCGGTGGAGAGCGTCCGGAGGAAGGTAAAGTCGAGGAAGGTGTGCATGGGAGCATGGTATGCCCCGAGCTTGTTCTTGTGATTGCCGTAGTTGACTGCGACCTTGATGGATACCGAGGCGTCGATGAGGCCGATGACCGTGGTGGGAATGCGGATGAAGTTGGTGTTTCGCTTATAGGCAGCGCAGGCAAATCTTTATTTGGACATCAAACAGTCAGTTCGGCTATGAATAAGAGATAACCAGCACAGCAACTCAAGGCACATGAAGGAGGATGGGCTTACCCAGCAACATCAGTAACGAGGCCCCCTCCCACGACCAAGACAGGCTCCTGGGGAGACATGTCAGCAGGAGTTCATTGACCGAGGAACAGGCAGGCCAGAGTACACACTTTGCGGTAGATACCGAAGTCATTCATGGAATCGACGATACTCAACAGAGTGGGCATCGTCTTGATCTTCTCGCCGATCTTGGTCTTGTGGATACGCAGCTCAAGGCCATAATGCTCGAAATACTTCTCCATCTCCGGGCCGTACACATTGTAGATGTTCTGGTCGGTAACGGCCAAGCAGCGACCCCATTTCTTGTAGCAGTCGGCCAGGTTACTGTTCTTGACGTCAAAGATGCCGTCGATGAAGGTGAAGTCGTACTCGATCTTCTCGTATCCCGTGACGTGGAAGCCGTCGTGGCCGGAGGCCGACTTGGTCTCTGACACGGTTGCTTTCATGTCTGACATGACGGGCGAGCTGGGTAGGATGAATTGATGAATGAGTGAGTGTACGGGGGTATCAGGATCTCAGGTCTGAACAGGGTCTGAACGGGCGTCGGGGGAGCTATCTATATGGAATACATGGCTATTGCCGGCGAGAACCCTCTGTCTCTCTCTCTCTCTCTCTCTCTCTCTCTCTCTCTCCTTCTCCATCTTCTCCCGATTCTCTCTCTCTCTCTCTGCCTCTCTCTTTCTATCAATCAGCCAAGGCAATCGACACACATCTTTTCCTCTTTTGGAATTTCTTAATGCATATCCCCCTGCTCGACTCTTGTGGCAGGACCAGGTCCAATTATTGTCATGATCATTGACTGAAGAGACCAGGGGAGTGCCAGGAGATGAGGCCTCTTTCTCTCTTCCTGCTCGCTCCTCCTGCTCTTTCCTGCTCGCGCCTGCTCGCTCCTGCTCTTTTCTCCTCGTTACTCCCCTCACCTCTGCCCGACCCCAAGAGCGTCGTCCGTCTTTTTGGTTGGTGAAACGTGCAACAGACAGACCCCTGGCTGGACACGGCAGCGGGCCCTGCATCGTGACCGGCCGGGTTCGGCACAACGCGCGGGGGTTATTGGCGAGACCCGTCGTGGCGACCTGCAGCCGCCTTGCCCTGTGCTGTGCTGTGCTGCAAGTGAAAATGTCGTGACATGTCGACTAAGCGAGATGCTAGAATGATGAGATAGGTAGTGAGATGGCGAGATGGTGAAGCGATGATCAACGAAGAGATGATGTGTCGATAAAACGGATCCTTCTCCGCCACGAGACTTTGGAGCTAAGCATGCTATTTCCGAGAAGTGGATGGAAGAAGTAGATCATTCAAGAATCCGATTAGCTGGTTGAGGGTCTTGTTTTGGCTTGGTACTGTCCGAAGTCAGATCTGGAATCTCACGCAAAGTAAACACAGTCACTTGAGTTTCTGCTCTGCGGGGATCGGACAGCTAAGTATCGAGCTAACGGAACGGAGCGAAGTGGGGGCCCTTGCGGCTCCACTTGAGCCCCACTCGGCCCCACTCACAAGGCGGGTGAAAAGGTGGAGACTCGAGCTCATGCCAACTCGACTACCGTATGGACTCGATGGAGAAGAGACGGACAAGGTCACACGTCAGATGACCTTGGAGCATTGCTTTTTTCTGCTCCTCAAGCCCAAACTGTGAAAATACAAGAAGGAAAAAGGAGAAAAAGAAGGAAAAGAAGAAAAAAGGCCTCAACCGTGCCGGAGATCATTGCCGAATCGAGGCAAACGAAAGATCCAAAAATATCGGGTCGGGTCAAGGTCAGGTCAAGGTCAGGTCAAAGTCAGCTCAGGACTGGATCATTGGTCAGCTACCCGTACCCCATCCTTACCCTATATCCTCCTCTCTCTACCTACCGGTACCTTGCAAACTGGCTGGCATTGCATGGCATGCCTTGCCATGGTATGCCGTGGGATATCAGGTCTCGTTGTACTCTGTGCAGGTCATGACGCCTTTGATCCTGACCGCAAATGCCCGCAATCGGTATGACATGACATGATTATGTCGTGTGGAGTTCATATCAGTCATGCCGCTTGCAATTGCACCTGAATACGGGCCCCGTGGGCAATCCTCTGGAAGCAAACCGAGCTCGGATCCATCAAGACGGCCACAGCCTCCCACCCCTCCCTCTCTAAACCGGCGCCCATCAACTCTCACGCAAGAATGGGCTCGATCTTTGACGATCGCAAAGCATATGCTCCTCAGGAAGACATATTCGTAAGAAGCAGCTTAGAGCAGAGCACAAGGTCGCGTCGTGCGCTGACACCAGTATAGTTCGACGATGGGAGAGAGGAAGAGCTCGTGGAGTTCGTCACCTCTCAGGCCGACATCCGAAACTCGCCAGCCAAGGTCCTCCAAGCGATCGATGACTTCGCGCGAACACAGAAGTATCTGATGAACGTCGGAGAAGACAAGGGGAGGATAGTGACCGAGGTCATCCAAAGTATGAGGCCAACGGTCATGGTTGAGCTGGGAGGCTACTGCGGGTATTCCACCATCCTCTTCGCAGACGCAGTGCGAACCGCCGGAGGGCAGAAATACTTTTGTCTGGAGAGGAGCCCGAAGTTTGCACACAATATCCAAGAACTGGTCAAGTTTGCCGGCCTCGGCGACATGGTGGAAGTCGTTATCGGTCCGAGCGACGAGAGCATCAAAGCCTTGCACGGAAGCGGGAAACTGACGAAGATCGACATGATGTTCCTCGACCACTACAAACCGGCCTATACGACGGACCTCAAGCTCTGCGAATCGTTGGGTCTCGTCGGCAAGGGGACAACGCTCGCGGCCGACAATGTCATTACGCCCGGCAATCCCCCATATCTAAAATACGTCCGCAGCACGGTGCAGGAGAAGCGGATGGCATTGACACACGAGAGTGTTCCCGACACGGAGAATTTCCCAGGGAAGTCTGCCGCCCAGTACGGAGGGATCGAGACCCTGAGCACTGAAGTAAAGGGCGATCCAAACCTCATCTACACGAGCAAGCTGTGTAATAGTTTCGAACCTTCTGGAGTTCCTGTGAGTACGAAATGGTCAGCTAGCAACCGTTCTGTTCTCGCTAATCTTCTTACCAGGATGGAATAGAAATCACCGTCTGTGTGGGGGTGGAGTCCATATAGCTAGCACTCGGGGAATACTCGTACAGACTAAGAGAGACGTAGAATCCCATGTCAATGCCCGGAATATTGTGGCGACTCGCGTGAAGAGAAATTATTCGACTTTGGCGGCCAGATGCTTGCTCGTATTCCAACATACTCTAGGTGTTACTTTGCGACCTACATCCGCAATGAACACTTCGCAAGACTGAAACTATTGACTTATAAGCCTCCTTCCAAATGGGAGATTACGGCATAAGCTCTGTAAATAATGATTCGAAGACCGTGTTCCAAATAAAGCCCAAGTATTTTCAAGTGAAATATGGCAAACAAGGGGGAATGTGGGCGGTTTTAAACTTGTAAAACCACACTAAGATCAAAATCCCAGCAGCCATCTACCTACTCTCGATAACTCAAGGCTCCACGGCTTTAATAGGCCGGGTAATTTCACATCGTACGAAAAACAGCGGGTGACACCCGTCAAGGGATAAAGTAACGTGAAAATGTGGAGAGTGAGCTCCAATGATGACGATATTAGGTCTGATCTTGCCCATAGGGTAGAATAGGGGAAAGATTGTCATCTGCAGCTCCTAATCTTCTCATGTTGAAGCCAAAAAAAAAAAAAAAAAAAAAAAAAAAAAAAAAAAAAAAAAAGGCCGCTAACGATTCTTTCTGCCGACCATCAGGACTCCGCAAGGCACTGTCGTGACCAGGCACATCGCCAGATTCTCAGAATACCACTCACCACAATGCCACTGACTGCAGAGTCCCCAGATTCTCTACACATACTCCAAAATGTATCTCTGATTCTACTTGCGGCCTTCTGTGCACCCTTGTGTAGCGCCATTGCCATCGCGAGCTGGCTCATCTCGCCCTACACGTGGCTGGCAAGCGAGATCGAGCGCCAGCGCCAATGGCGAAAGTCATACGCGCCGGGCTCGCGACGGACAGTCCTGGTGACGGGCGTGGGCATGAGTAAGGGGTTGGCGATTGCGCGGGCTTTCTATCGAGCGGGTCACCGTGTGGTCGGCGCCGACTTCGAGCCCTACGGCGTCCCGGTCTGTGGACGGTTCTCCGCAGCGCTAAGCAAGTTCTACAGGCTTCGGAAACCTGAAGGCGGCTCGACGGGCAGTTCGGCTTACGCTCGCGGTCTCGTGGATATCGTTCTACGGGAGAAGGTGGAGTTGTGGATTAGTTGTTCTGGAGTTGGTAAGATGAGATTCCTTTCCTGGTATCACGTTTCTGGGTAGCGAGCAGCGGGCGGGAGTCACTCTTTTTTCCTCTCTCGCAAGAGGACTAACTTTTCTCGATAGCGTCTGCCGTGGAGGACGGAGAGGCTGCAGAAGCGGTAGAGAAGTTGACGGACTGCAAGGCCGTCCAGTTCGGAGTGGCAATGACCAGTCTCTTCCACGAGAAACACTCCTTCATCGAAAACACCAGGAGGATCGGATTGAACGTGCCCGAGACGCATCTCATCGAATCCGTAGAAGAAGCGCTGGGAATCCTGCACCCAGACGCGGCTCCCGCCCCGAAGAAGCGATTCATCATGAAGAGTGTCGGCCTCGACGACTCGATCCGGGCCGACATGAGCCTTCTCCCGTTCTCGTCGCAGGCCAAGACCGAGAGACATGTCAATAAGCTGCAGCCGTCGCCCGCGAGACCGTTTGTCATCCAGCAGTTCATCGACGGCCCGGAGTTCTGCACGCACGCCCTCGTCGTGCGAGGACGTGTGCTGGCCTTCACGGCATGCGCGTCCGCCGAGCTTCTGATGCACTATCAGGCGCTCCCGTCTTCGTCAGACATGTTCGACGCCATGTTGCGATATACACAGGCGTATGCTGAGAAGATGGGTACGCAGATGTCTGGCCACTTCTCCATCGACTTCCTCCTGGACCAGAGCAGCAGCAGCCCGGACCCGGATCTGATGAACAGGATCTATCCCATCGAATGCAATCCTCGCGCGCACACCGCTGTCGTCCTGTTTGCCGACGAGGCTCTGCACATGGCGGAAGCCTACCTGGCGGTCCTCGACAGCAGCGAAGAGAAGGTCAACACGACACCTCCTCCCATCGTCGTCCCTGCGCCAAGCGTTGGCTACTACTGGATCGGACACGATCTCGTAACTCATCTGATCATGCCCCTGCTCTCCTTCCTGCGTCTCGGAACAGACTTCCGGAGGCTGAGGAACAGCTGGGCCGTGTTCTTCACGCGTGTTCTCTCTTGGCAGGACGGCACGTATGCGAGTTGGGATCCGTGGCCGTTCTGGGCGCTGTACACTCTCTACTGGCCGGGGATCTTCCTGGCGTGCGTCTTGACGGGGAGGAAGTGGAGTCGGTGCAATGTGAGCACTACGAAGGTGTTTAACTGTTGAAAAAAAAAAAAATCATGCAATAGCAAGCAATTGCAAGAAGACTTGTGCTGTAGTTCGACTCCAGGCTGCGTGGCCGGTGCTGCTAGATTTCTTTTCTCGTTTGTATTCAGGGGACTTCGCTAAATTATCAACACAGTAAAGTCGAACTATCTATCTATCTGTGATTCAATCTAAAATCAGACTCTACTCTCCTCTCAAGACATTTCCCCACTTGCAGATGTTCAAGTGCAACAAGATATTTTCGGACTTTTTTCTCCTACGAGAAGAAGGCATGATAAAGTATCTTGGGAAGAATCTCTTCGCTGACCATACATATACATACATACATACCATGAAATGCAAGCCAACCAATAGCGAGTCGGCGACCTAAGAGATCACAAGGTCGTTGTTTCCTTCACACACCCGCGCTGGCTGAAAAGGGGGCAGTGATCTTGTGCAACCGAGTACGAGATGGCTGGCTTTTAGGAGACAGGTTTTAGGCTGCGCAGGTCATTAATGGATCGGGCTCGCTGGCCCAGAACGAAACCCGACAGCTTGCAGTGCCATGCATCAGATCGTCTATTGCCAGACCGACCGACACAACGACCACGGAGGTGCTTGGGATTAATTATTACTGTAAGTGTGAAGAGCCAGCCGCGCTTCGAGCGTCGAGCTTCGGATTCCTTGTTTCTTTCGGCTCTGTTTCTTCCAAGACTCACTTGCTAGGTAGTTAGTCATAGTCACTTTGCATCGAGCTCCAGACTACCGCCGCGGCGAAGAAGTTTCGCGATTGCCGCATGGGCCGGCCTCACCTCTGTGAATAAGGTACCTACCTATACGGCGTACGCCCAGCTCGATACCCCGCTCCCTGTTATTGACTGGCACGCATGCAGCCGGCGCTCTCGATCGCCTAGGAGCTCAAACACGCCCACCAGCCCTCGCGATCTTGCGATCTCGCTCTTCGACCCTTTCTTCACGACGAACCTGCTCTAACTACCGGCTCGCACCCGCTTTCCCAGCCCGAAGCAGGTCGCGAATACGGGGAGGCGGTGGATGTTCCTGGTTGTCCTTTCCTTTCTGGGCAATGGCCAAATCCCGCACTCTTACACCAAAATCATATATATATTTTTTTTTTCGTCCAATTTTCTTTTCCTTTCTCAAGCTCAAGTCTGTAGGCTAGCGGCAGCGGGGTCAACGTAGTGGAAGTCGGCTTGCGGCATGCAAGGAAGAAGTTCTATCAGCGCTCGTGTCTCTTCCTCGCGCGCGCTACGACCTCGAACAGGCCTCGTGACAACCCCATGATATCTACTACAACAAGAATCACGCAGCGGGCCCGTCCGACATCCGGAGTAGTGAGCTATCAGCTCAAGCCTAGACACGGATGCAAGGTCGCGCACTCGTCGAGGAGCTACTAAAGAAAAAAAAAAAAAAAAAAAAATCCGATCCAAGTAGGTAGCCAGCTCGATATCCCACGTCAGCTTTTACCTACTTACCTACCTACCTACCTATCTATCTAGCTAGCTAGCTAGCTAGCTACCTACCTAGCTAGCTGTATAGTATAGTATAGTATAGTATCAGCCTCAACATGCGTGCTGATCGGTACAGAGAGACAAGACCTAGACGACCCTCTCTGCGTAGCAGAGCGACGCCGCACACGACTCTTACGCCTTCGTCTTCCGTCGCCGCTAGCGTCGAACGGAGAAGTTGAGGCGGGGAAAAGAAATCCAGTCTGGCACGGATACATGTCTACGGGGTCGCTAGAGGAGTGTTTTTCGTCTGGACTAGGCTGGACTAGACGGGACTAGACTAGACTGTAGCATCCTGCTGCTCGCAGAGCTCGAGTATTGAGCTGTGGGGAAAGGCGGGGAGAGAGATTGGACGTCGCGACAGAAGAGCGGGGGCGATGATAATGATAGTGATAATAATGATGATGATGATGATGATGATGATGACGAAGAAGAAGTCGCGAGGGGATACACACTCCTATTCCTTCCATGGCAGGATCGAGAAGGAGGGAGTCCCCTGCTATATGTCCCGGGAGAGTGCCGGCATGTGTGCCGATAGCGGCGCGGCTCTCGAGCGGGCGGGCTTCCGGGGCTGGGCGCGTCGTGGCGGGCGGCAGTCGGGACGGGGCCAGCGTCGGGGGGGGGGGGGGGGTGACCGACCTGGGCGGCGTTCTGGTCGCGGGGGGAGGCCGGCCGGCGGGAGGTCCGCGTCGCGGGGAGCTTGCTTGCACGGGCGCTCTTCTGACTAAGGTAGGCGGATAGGGTGCCTGTCCCGCCCGAGGTCAAGATGAAGGCGAGGCTGGGATCTATGGACGGGGAGAGGAGGTTAGTGATTGAATTGAGAGCGCGCATGCGGGTGCTTTTCTCTAGGAGGCGGTCGAGGGCTGGGCCGAGCAGGGCGTTTCCGGAGGGTGGAGGGTGGGGAGTGCCAGCGGATAGAAAGCCGGATGCGGAGAATTTTCGAGGCGCGCATTTTCATTTTCATTTCCATTTTCATTTTTCATCTCGTCACTTTCGGTTACTGCGCGGGACTCGGGTGAGGTTGCTTGGCTCTTTTTGGATCGGCATGTCTGTCTGTACCGGTATCTTATCAGCGCGGAAAATACTACTGTACGTATGTGAGAAGACGGCTTGTGGTAGCCCTCCCTGCTTTGAGCGTGGCTGGTCCTTGTGATGTCTGCGGGTGGTTGGTTCGACGTGAGGCCGATGCCCTCTTTAGACTTGGCGATATGGTGGTAATTCGCTGCTACAGATTGACACCCGTTTCTCATTCTCATTCTCATTCTCATTCTCATTCTCATTCTCATTCTCATTCTCATTCTCATTCCCCTTCCCCTTCCCCTTCCCCTTCCCCCTCTCTACCTATCAACAAGTCTGTAAACAACCACTGCCGAAACATCTCAATCCAAGAGATGAGAGAATGAGAGAATAAGACGGCGCAGCGGCGGCGTAGTAGGTTTGTGATAAAGGGATTCTAGGCATGGGATATAGGCAGGCATGTAAAGGGAGGGAGAAGCGTGTGTGTGTGTAGAGGGCTAGATAGATAGATAGATGCCTAAATAGATAGACGACAAGCGAAAACGAGTGCCTGACTGGGCCAGGTCTAGTGGCGAACTCCACGCTACAATACACATTGTGTCGGAGTACAACGGCCATGCAGCAGATAAGAATGGAAGGAACGAGAGTGGAAGGAACGAGAATGGTGGTAGACCTGGCACGTGAGGATGGCACGTGCACCCGCGGTCCCCTTAAGGGACCGCCACTACCAGTATAGCAATAGCAGACATCTACAACCCAACCAACCAAGACCTGGTAGTACTATCAACCTGTGTACCAACACATTGACAAATCAATTAAGGCACTGAGCCCCGAAAGCAGCGGCGGCGAGATCTGAGATGCGTGACCACCGTTTCTGCTCTCATGGCAGGGCCCGACATCGAATCTGCGACAACGGTGAGAAACAGTGGTGGGTAAGAATGATGCATTCGCCACGAGAAGATGCGCACTAAAGTGGAGGAGAGACTTCAGAGATGCCAAGAATGCAAGCGACAACGTAAACAAACGGGTATACCGGAGAACCAGGCAGCGCCCCCACAGTAGCGCACCCAACGCCCAGTTGACCATCCCCCCCTTTGATGGCCTAGCTGTTTTCGCTCCTTGAACCCAACTCCTAACACCATCACTCGTCGCTTCCCCGGCCAACGGCGTACTCGTCTCTCTTTGCTCATTCCTCGCTCGTGTCGATCTCGGGAGGCCCGCCGACTCCAACCTTCACGCCGGTGAACGTGCAATCGCCGAAGGCGCTGCCGCCGAAAGTCCCTTGCAGAGTCCGGCCCGTCGGGGCGCAGACGGTTATGGTGTACAATTTTTCGTCTGAGCCATGGTCGACGACGCCCGCGGCGGGGTCTTCGCCGCGGTAGCGATAATTCCACGGGTGGTTCTTCGCGGCGGGTTGAGTCGTCGAGCCGAAGTAAAAGACGTCGGGGGTCGGGCTGTGCCGCATGTGCTCGTTATCTTCGTCGCCTTCCTGGTTGTGTATATCCATCTGGCCGCTCTCCCCGTCGCTCGAATGACCACTGGAATCATAGTCGTTTTCGTTTTCGTTTTCGTTCTCGTTTTCGTTCTCGTTCTCGTCATCCTCTCCGGACTCGTCGTCGTGGTCATCACGGTCAGGCTTCATCGGCGCCGTCATCCTCGCTCCGCCTGCGCATCGCTCAAACCGAAAGACGCCCGCCACCGCCCCGAAATCCAAGTCCGCAAACATCTGCGGTCCCTCCGCCGTCCGCTCCAGATAGATCTTCAGCGTCATGTTCTGCACGTCCCAACCCTCCTGGATCTGCGGACAGCGGAGGTGCCACACCCCGGAAACATCCCAGTCCTGGCACCTGGCCACAGCGTGCTTGGCCTCCAACTGCCGGGACCTCAACAAGGCCCTGTTCTTCCTCCGCAGCTCCCGCCGTTCTTCCTCCTGCTCGCACTTCAGCCGCTGCGATTCCCTCTCCATCATCCGCAGCCTCTCCGTCACGGCCGATCTGTCCGGGCCGACGACCACCCAGTACCTTGCCATCTGCACCACCGCCTCGGTATCCGTCGGCGCGTGGGTGTACGCGCACCACAGGCCCAGCTCCTCGGCCGTCTCTTGGATATTGATGACAAAGTAGGTGGTCAACAGCACGGGCTCCTTGACCGGACTGCCGGCCGGAAACATCTCTCTCAAGTACCGGCGCGGATCCCGGCTGGCCTTCTCCTCCGGTGACATCTCGTGGCGCCAGCTGTGCTCCCTCGCCTGTGCATTCTGTCGCTTGAAGGTCCTCCGAGCCCGCTCCCGGGTCTCCCTCGGGATGGGATCGTTCTCGTGACCTCGCAGCCGCTCTTGCAGGTCTGCGACGGTGCCGTGGGACGGCAGACCTCGAAACAAGCATTGGGCCTGCCACCAGGCCGGAGGCTTGTGGGGGACCTGTCTCGGCTGTGGGCATTCGGCGTCTGCGGCCTCGGCTTCCGCTGTCACGAGGGGCGGGATGTATGGCGCAATATCCTTGGCATAGCCATGGTCTTGGTAGGTCAGATGATGGCCGTCGTATGCGAAGACGGCCGCGTCACACTTCACCAAGACGTGCCGAACGGGCGGGTCGGCGTTATGGGTCTCGGTCTCGGTCTCGGTCTCGGTCTGGGTCTGGGTCTCGGTCTCGGTCTGGCTATTGGCATCGGTGTCTATGTCCATGTCTGTGTCTGCAGTGTCGGACTCGGATGCCATTTTGGTTGTTGATGCATGGAACGGGGGACGGGGAACGCGACGCATGTACGGAGGAGGAAGGCGATGTTCGGGGAGAAAAGAAAGGGGGTGGTCCTTGGAGGGGAGTCGGGTTTAATCTACGGACAGCAGACCACCCCGAACCACTGACGGGCCTGGCGAACTGGCGGGGAATCCACGGGGGGGGAGTGGGGGTTGAAGGTGGGTGGCACCTGGGCCATTGGTTAGTTGACTGGTTAGTTGACTGGTTAGTTGACTGGTTACTACTTAGTAGTCACCTCGTAACTGGATGGGGCCACCCGGGTGATAATTGTGACTTTGCCGCCGTGGCCGCTGCGTGGGGATTTGTTTGAGAGAGGGCCGCCCCCCTGCCCACTCGCCTGGCCCAGATACGGCGACTTTTTCCAAGTCAGCCCTGCTTTCGGGGGATTTGCAACCCCTATCCGTAATGTGGAGACGGGAGTATGCTTTTGGGACACGCTTTGTTGCTCTTCCTCGCTCTTCCTCGCTCTTCCTCGCTCTCCCTCGCTCTCCCTCGCTCTTCCTCGGACTACCTCCTACAAGTAGCCGAATGTCTGTCTGCATGAAAAAGCCACACGCATTGCACCTACACGCGGGGGGATTCTTCTGCAGCCTCTCTACGCCGCCACCGGCAGCTGTCGTACAACGACGATTTCCATCCTGCTTACCCTACGTACCATACGTCTTCTGACTCTGCACGCCCACGCCCACGCCCCCTGTCGATCAAAAGACGAGTCCGTCATACAGTAGAGGCCGCCATTTGTATCCCTTTTTTTTATATTACCGAGTCTAACTAGCTAACGAGGCGTCTTGGCAGGTTTAGGTGGTGCGGCTTGACCACGCCTTCTCTCCATCACCAGCCAAGGCCGAGCGGCCCGGCGCCGACGGTCCGCTGGTTTCAATGTGTACGGGGCTCGTTGATTGTTTACTGTTTATCATGTATCGTCTATCATTTATTGTGTGTTCGATCTTTTCCTCACGATCTTCGCGGCTGCATGTGTCAAGCCCGGGCCTAGACGAAGAAGGAGAAGATGGACGGGTCGGGCTTGCTGCTGCTGCTGCAAAGGTTCGACTTCCCATGCACGAAACCCTAGTGATTCTTCACATTGCTTGCTTTAGGCTGGCTCGGTCTACTGTACGCACTGTCATGCCATCCCGTTTTCCTGGCAGGAACCAATCAAGTGATTCCTTCTTCATTTTCTACTAGTCCGGTAATCCTGTCATCATGCATGGAAGCTTCTGACAACTACTATTTTTGGTGCTACGTAGTGCTAATCGCCTGGGCTACCCTTCCCCATAAGGCTGCGGTAATTTCACGCCCTGGGGGGGGGGTTTTTTTTGTTTTTTTTTTTTACACCAGGTCGGAAGGAACAAGGCTGAGTAGTGGTGGCTGCGATATATTCACGGAGTAAACGATACACTAAGCAGTAGTAGTACTATCGGGTTCATTTCTGTTTGTCTCTGAGCCTATTCTTCCCTGTCCGGTTGGGCATGGCCTCCGTTCCGTCTACTCCGTATATACGAGTAGTTCATCTTCCACACGTGAGACCGCAGCCCTGCTCAGCAAGCCCGCCCGGCCGACTTGCAGGCCTTCCCGGTCTCCACGTAGTTCTACTCTCAGCACGACCCTCGCTGAGTGCTATCCTGGATGCGCACGCCCATTGTATCCGTCGCCGTGGGAGGAACGGGGTACGGCCCGGCTGACGTGGACTATAAGAGCCCGCGGTATACACGACGGGGTGGGGTTCTTTTCGGCAGCGTGGTGCTATCCCGAAGGAACTCACTTCAACAGCATCGTAAGGCATTGATGAGTTGCGCTTCGGTTTAGAGTTTTGGATATCGGTTCTGAAGCGTTCTTTCTTTTTGGTGCACTACCGGTACTCTGTATGGTTACGGCTGCCTTCGGTCCGGCCTCGAGATTGGTCGTTTGGCGACTGCGATAGGTATCGCTACGCTTTCAAGCTAGCTCCGGCCGTCGCTGCTTTGCTCCTTGGGGTTTCTTGCTTGCTTGCTTTCTTTTGGGGGGGACGAGAGCTCCCTCTTACTGTGATCTATCTTATCTGTAAGGGAACCTGAGACGCCTACGAGGCAGCAGGGTCCGAGGTCAACCGGCTCATATACTGCTCGACTGATGAGAAATGACGAGAAATGCTACATTTTCCGCCTTTGACTCACAACATACTTCGCCCTGAGGCTCGTAGCGCTCTGTCATGTTGCCCTTGCCACGCTCCCTCCCTCACAATCGCGGACACGGAACGCAACGATGAGGCTGCTTTCTCAACAATCTCGGAATCCTGCATCCAATCGGATGACCTGCCTGCCTATAAATTAAGATACGCGGCACGCTGGCGGGGCGGAGGGGAGGGTCGGGGGGGGGGGCAGGATCCTGCAGAGTATTGATTGCCCGGCGCACTTCATTGGGCAACAATCATCTCTGAATCCCAGAGCCGGCTCTCTCCTCTTCTGCTCTCCCCGGTCATGTCCTCAAGAGTTTCCAGGGCGTGCCCGATGTGGTTGCCAACTGCGACACTCTTACTGATTTGGAATTCAACATGGCAGTGTTAGTGATTTCTTCGCTCGCTTAACTCCCGTCTCCATGATCGATGTACTTTCTCGACGTGCCATCACGACTCGAGTATTTGCTAGGAAATTGCTGACCATGTTCCCGCTCCGGTGATCATGACTGTCGCATCACGGTGTCTGTCAAGATGGTCTAGCAGCCGTTTAAGTCGACAGCAGAATCAATGATTGCATTGCATGCTAGCTAGTATGTCGGCACACTCCATTCAAAATCCACCGACCTGCTTCTCACAGCACGGATGTGTATCTGATCTGCATGTCTGCCGCCGGCCTGTTGAGCAAATTATCTGAGCCCTCCCTGAGAAAGGAGTGAGGTATCAAAGACACAGAGACGATGTTTGCTAGCGAGGCGAGCGACTGACGGGTGCACCCCCACCGCGCTCACCGCTTCCTCGCCCTCATATGGAGCAACGAATGCCCTGGCTGGCAAACTCGGGGTGCTAGTCTGACCCGATCTACGCGGTAATATTAATACCACTCAACCCTGCGAGTGACTGATACCGCCAGATCCATATTTTTTTCTCGAGGATGGTTTGATGCTGTCTCGGCAGTAAGAGCTCCGGGCTGAAAAGACCCTGGAGTCCCTTCGTAACCCCACTTTGACATGGTGAGTTGAGGATTAATCTGGTCATGCAGAGACTTGGCCCCCTCCCTACCTTACCTATACGAACGGCTGGGATGCATGACCAGAGCGGGAGTTGCGAAGAGAAGGACATCTCAACAATACTATCGCTGACCTGATCGGCACTGAAGACTTGATAGTCTATCTGATATATTTTTCCTCATCAAAAAAAAAAAAAAAAAAAAAAGAAAAAAAAAAAAAAAAAAAAAGTGTGAGACTAGCTTGGGTATAAGCAGAGCGGCCCGGAGGATCTGGTCTCTGCAATCCTGACCGCGTGTGTGAAACCTCTCCTAACAATAGCCGGAAACAGCGTCGCGCGTTTCGCTACCTACTGATTTGGACGGGTAGTACCTACTAGGTACCTACTACCTACTACCTACTACCTACTACTACGAACACCGCCGATCACTTCCACCGTGCTCATCATAAGGTTGTTGGTCCCTGCGAAGATCTCCACAACAGACTTTCGTCTAGCTGGGAGCTACAGTACTCACGGGCTAGGTACTCACGGAGTACGGTACGGTACTATCCGCCCGAACCTAAACTGTAACACAACAGAGTCGGAAAAGCTACTAGCTACCTTACCTACTACGACGTACAACTTCTAGCGAGCACGTTGGATGGTGAGACTTCTCGAGGTCAGACATATATACATACATACATACATACATACATACATATATACATAGCTGAACAATCACCGTACACCAGATTAGCGTCAGAGACATCGCACCCGACTGCTCAATCGGCACCAGTCAAGGGGGAAGAACATAATGATAATAAATAATAATAATCTCGACACCGACTTCGCACTAGCTGTTCCCGTACAGTACCTACCTACCGTACCTATTCGCATCCCGAATAAAGTCACTTAGAGTGCTGGGATGAGACTAGGCTTACTGACTACTGTACGTACTACTACTTACGGGGGACCTGCGGAGCCAGCTCCGGATGCGACGGAACTTTTCTTGCAGATCGCATAGGTACTACTAGGTACGGGAAAGAAAGCGCCAAGGGTAAAGTCTAATTAATGTACTACGTAGTAAATACTACGTCGCAGGCGTAAGTATTACCCCTCGAGGGTAAGGAAAACAGGGGGTTTAAAGTGGAAACCAAACTTTTAAGGCACCCTCGAGGGGTAATACTTAGGCCTGTACCGTGGTACCTACCCCACCGCCCTTTGTTGTTGTTGTTGTTGTTACAGTAACAGTGCACAGTGCACAGTACTTACACAGTACTTACACAGTACCGAGTCCCCAACTCCCTCACCCCCCCCAGCTCGCAGCCTCGGAAGAGGCTAGCTAGCTACTAGCTAGCTAGCTACTTACAGTAGCTACAGTAGCTACTATTTCAAGCCTAGGCGACGCGGAATGATAAGCTCGCGCTAGGAGCCCGAGGAACGCTTGCGGCGAAAGTACCGGTCTACGGTACGGTACGGTACGGTACGGTACCACGACATCCTTACCGAAACCCCCCCCCTTTTATTGTATTTTTTTTTTTCTTCTTTTTCTTCTTCTTCTTCTTCTTCTTCTTCTTCCGCTTTCTCCTCTTCGCTGCGTAGCTGCTTTGCCTTGGAAATTTTTTGCAACCTGCGTAGGACGTAGTCCCTCACGGTACAGGCGTAGTTTGGGTGGGGTGTGCACCTGTGCACCCTTAAGGGGGGCCTCGGAAGTTTGAGTTTCCACTTGGAACCTCCCCTCCCCCTGGTTAGCCTACCCGCAAGGGGGGGGGACAATTACGCTTACGCCTGCGGCGTATGTACCACGGTACAGGCCTAAGTATTACCCCTCGAGGGTGCCTTAAAAGTTTAGTTTCCACTTTAAACCCCCTGTTTTCCATACCCTCGAGGGGTAATACTTACGCCTGCGACGTAGTAGTACCTACGTAGTACCTTCCTTTAGCAGAAGATGGTAATTTGATGGAAAAGTCAAAGGTACCAAGTACTACGTAGTTAGATAGAGCCTTTCAGCTGTAGATTCTACGTAGGAGACATAATCTCGTAGCAGATTCCTGCCGATTTGTATTTATTAACTAATAGTTGCGTGTTACCCGGATAAAGGTTAGTGCGATGCCCAGGCATACACAATGAGGCGGGAATTAGAAGCGGATTCTCGCTGTCTTTTTTTTTCGCTCTTCTTCGCTAAATGAAATACGTGAAGAAAAGAAAGAAAAAAAAAAAACTGTGTCAACCACCGCCTCTATTTCAAACGGGATACGGAGGTATGAAGAATGAAGTACACATGACTAGTCTCCCGTTACGAGATGGTGCAAGTTCTCGCTATCGCCATGAGTACGGTTATCGTGACCGTCTCGCGGACGGATCGCAGGTGATATTCAGTAAGTGTCAAGCCAGCCAAACAAGGTGGTGGACTCACAGATTCGAGGCTGCCCTGGACGTGGTTAACCATATGGGTGTCCTCGAGCGACTTCTCGTTACTCACCTCCGAGACCTACGCCATCTTGAGAGGGCCCAGTCACACGATACATTCACACGTAACGAGTCTTGACTCCGCGAGCCCTGCAAACAACATCTTCAACTCTTCAACATGCTGTACTTAAAGCCCCGGGCTCATCGGTGTCGGCGGCAGTGTACAGCTTCCGCGCCGCATCCGCCAACATGAGTAACCAGCAGCAGCAAAGCGCACCAGCACCAGCACCAGCGCCAGCACCAGCTCCAGCTCCAGCTCCAGCTCCAGCTCCAGCTCCAGCTCCAGCTCCGGCACCAGCTCCAGCACCCTACCCACTGCCTACGCAGCGACCGCGGAAGAACATCTGGCTCCAAGGCCACGGTGCGTCCCCCGCCGAGTCCCGTCCATCCCCTCTCCTTTGCCAAAAGATGCCCGCTGACAAGTTCCAACGCCTAGACCCGATCATCGGGCTCAAACGCAGGAAGAAAGATAGGAACTGCAGCAACTGGAGGTTCGAGATCGATAATAAGTGGCTCAGGCACCCTTTCGTGCATGGCCATACGGAGTGGAACGAGCTGCCGCGAACGAACCGGAGTGGGGAAGGGGACGAGAGGTCGTTTTCGTCGTCGGGTCCCGCGAGCGGGAGGGTGAAAGTGAGCTTGTGGAGCTTGTGGAGGTTTTGGTAGCGGAGGGTCGCGGCGTGGGTGACTTGACCGTCGGGGTCGGAGTGATCGTCGGATTGTGGACGCAATGGGTTTATGCTTTGTAGGATACGAGTGCGCCTGAAGTCAAATATGAGCATAGATGTGCCGTGTTTTCATACTATTGCCGTGTGCTCTGGCGTATGTACCACCCTGAGGTGGATCGAGCCGCGTGGGACGGTAGCAGCCGTGAATGGATTCCATTTCATACATTCATTCAGCTAGCTGCCGAATCAGTTTCTTGATGAACAGCTCAGACGGAACACCACCGTGTAAAGAGCGATCCTCGTCCGAATCAGTCAGATCCCCTTGATCTTCATATAGACGCAAGCCACTCTACACCTCGAAACCGCGTGAAAATGACGCTCGGAGACCGTCGTGCACATTCCATGCAGTCGCACTCGGTACCAAGCAGAGGTATAGTATACCGAAGCAAGCCCACGCGAACCCCTCGTCCGGCGGCGCCCAAGTCAGAGCCCGTGTCAAACTCTGCCCCCATCGCGCATCGGAACAGCGTACCGTCTCAGAACATACTACGTACCTGGCTATACCGCGACTCCCAACAAGCCTGGTGGGAGAGGCATTTCAGCCGTCCAGCCACGCTCCCTAGCCAAGCGTCTTGCTGCCCGATCCTCTCAGACTTCCCTTGACTTCCACCGTGTGCCCCTCGCTTCACTCCTTCAAAAGAGTTCAGTCGGCAAAGACAAAATGAGACCAGATGGGAGAACCTACTCCGTACGTCTGTCAAGGATAGCCAACCTTCTCCGACCCTGGCCCTGCGTCGGCGCCCATCGCCTCTGAACTTCCGAGGCCCTGACCTTCGGCACGTAAAGGCTGACCGTAGATCCGGTCTCGTGGTCATGGTAGTACCGGAGTCTCCTGCGTGATCCCCTCCTCGCTGAGATCGGGATTCGCAACTCAGCATCGGCACAGTCTGAGCAAGTCGCGCCGCCAAATCCACTACTTACCTGACGTAGAAGATTCGCCCTCCCGTTCTTTCGTCCACCCAACATCTAGCCAGCATGATCCGAATCTCCTAGGATTCCTAGAGATCTCATACCTACCCGCCGGAAAGTAACTTACCTACTTCATACATATTCATTCTCGATTGCGTAGGTATCGATCGGCGACATGGACATAGTGGCTCAATGGCTCACGCGCACGCTTGACGAACTGTGAGCACCATCTTGACACTAGCCGATTGAGACCATCGTATGCCTGCTCGATCCACGGGAGTGGTGGAGAGGAGCAGGGACGAAAAACCTATCCAGTTGGGTTTGTAAACTGGAGCCCCAGGTGACACCGGTCACTGTGGGCTTCCAGTTGAGTTTTGCGTCTTGATTTTTCTATATATATGTATACATATATATATATTATATCTGTATATTATATCTGTATATTATATCTGTATATCGTAGAATGCTGAGAATACTCGGGCTAAGGATCCCCGTTTCTTGATTTCTTTCTCGGGCCCGTTTCGAGCGTAGATACTCTCTTGTGACGGGGGTTCGTACTGTATGTATTATTGATTGTATGTACATCGATCTATTTTACCTTGTGCGTTCTCCAGCCAAGGAAGCCGGGCTCTCGAATGGGATGTTTCTCCATCCAAGCGGATATGCCTCGGCGCCTCCTCCACGAATCTGATCCTCGTCTCTTCCAGGCAGGGTCTGATTTTCAATCAGTGTCTCTTCTTCGGCTCTCTCTCTCTCTCTCTCTCTCTGCCTCTCTCGGCGATCATGTCTCCCGCGACGATCGGTGGCTTCTCCAAGCCAGGCGACCTTTCCCTTCTTCTTCCGCCATCGCATCCTCCGCAGCCCAAGCAGCCTTTGCAAAGACCAAGAGACACTTCTGAATGCCATTCGCAGCATCGGGACAGCCCTCACAGGCGAAGAAGTACAAACGAAATGCAGAGGTCCCAAGTTAGAGAAGTCTACCCGGCGAATGAACATGGTCCGGAGTCATCCTGAGTGAGCACAATGGTACGAACGAACGGGGTTTAAGGCACAGAAACTCGATACGGAATGGGGATACACTCTACCTCTCGACGCAAAGGAGGATGACTGCGAAACGGGGAGAGCGATAATACCACGGGAGATCAGCGCTGGAGAAGACGAGTACGAGAGATGCGGAGGTATACAAGAGGCTCAAGAAGGAGGAACACCTGCAGAATCCGGGGCGGATGCTTGCAGATGCTTAGGCAAGTCTGGTGCAAGTCGCAATGAGTGGTTTGCTTGGATGATGCCGGAAACATCGAAGATCACAGAAGCACTCAGAGGCTCTCTGTACTGTACTGCTAATACCAAGCGGATGCAATTAGTAGCGATGGTGATGAGAGTGCTGATCGCGGCCGGCTCTTCTCCTCGTACCCTCTGCCAGTACTCGGACACAGCTACGCTTCTAAGCTAGCTATGGCAGTCTCTGCCTTGCCTCTTTGGCTTTCTTTCCTTGACGAGAGCTTGCTCTCTCTCTGTGACCCATCCTTTCTGTAAGGGAAGGGCGCAGTCGATGGCAGCCTTTGCTATATTTACCACCATGACCTGCTTCCTGAGGCTTTCTTTTGTATGTAGCTCCTTGGCTTAGCACGTCGCCGTACCCTGTGAGAGGTCCCAGGGCGGCAGGCTCCGTCTGCCACCCGCCCGACGTTAACAAATACAATAACAAAAACAACAAAAACAACAACAACAACAATCCCCCCTTGTTCTGTGCTTTGCGGTGGCTCGTTCTCAACACATTGCGGGCAGGAAAATATGCTCGGTAGGTATGCCTGGCCTCAGTTAAAAAGGGCCCGGGATGAAGACTCCGTGATGCATACCTATCTATACCTTCGATCTTGATTCTTGCTGCACGCATCAAAACAACAATCTGTCTGCGAAGGGGAAAAAAAGACCTGGTCGTTCTTTGCCAAGCTGGGTCTGCGTTTTGAGCACGGCTGGCTGCCTTTGGGCCCTCTCCATTCCTAATAGCAAACGCGACGGCATCTAACATGTCTCACTATTCCGTGCTTCCGGCTCATCCTGAGAAGGGAAATTTTGACTTCTAGGAGCAATTCCTGAGATCTTGACTGCAGGTTGTCGGTTGCGGACCGGTTCTCATGCCGTGCGGGTTGCGGTTACTCGATGGCTATTTTTGGCTTCTTGGGATCGTCTGCGTGCTCGCTCGTTGTTCTAACAGCCACTTGGTGAGTCTGGCCCGGGTTGCATGGCCAAGGCTTCCCGCCCCGGGCCAGCTGCCTACCGTAGACGGCAGATGTCCGTCTCGGAATCGCCGGGAGAGCCCTCGACCTGGCTGCGAGAGACCAAGGAACTCTTTGGGGCCCGGAAGCGAGAGGTGGTACCTCGAGACAGAAGAAGATGGAACGGTGAGGCGAGAAGAGATGACTAGAGGCTATGTGCACCTTGGACTTGGAGGGAGGGCCTTTGACCCTGCTTGCTTCCTGCAAGTGCAGTACACAAACTATGCTGCCGAACGTACGTCGTGTCGTGTCCATGCTCTCCTTGCAAGTGAGTGCGAGACAGCACGCGAATTGCTCACTACGCCCCCTCTCCCTTACTCTCTTCTACAAGTGCGGAGGTGGTAAAAAAACTTTTGAAAAAATTCTGTAACCAGATTCCCAAATTATTGCTGCGAAATATGATAGATTGGAAGTTGAGCTAGAGAAGAGCCTGGTATCTCGATTGACCACATTTCCAGTTGCGGGTGCTGGTCGTCGTCTACGGCGAGACGCTGTCTCTTCCGAGCAGCCCCTGCATGATTCGAACTCGAAAAGCCAGAGCAAGAATAAGCCCAGCCGAGCAGGTTTCCATTGTCAATTGCAAATCACTGGAGACAAAGGCTTTGAATGCAACAAAGGCTATTGTCACGGCTCTTTGATGTTCGCGGATTTTCTTGTCTTCGACTTGACTTTGTGTCCGCGCTCTTGGCTCTGCAAAATTTAATCGCTAAAAAGTCTCCAGCCTTAAATCTGGGTACTGAATATGCTCATCTGTTCTGGTTTGATGATTCTTCTGTTTACCTGGCGTCTCTCATCTAATATCTGAGGATAGAGTATTGAACGAAGAGCGGTGCTGTTCTCAAGCCGGTTTATTAGTCCCTGCTTCGCTGGTTTCCGTCTTCTAAGACTGTTCCATGTACTCCATGAGGCCTCTGCTCAGAGGTTGTGTTGTATATGCCTGTCTTAGTATGGGCTGCTGTTCCAAGGTGCTGTTTTTCAGAGTGGTTGATCACTGATATGGGACAGACATTCGTTTTGTCTGTATAATAATGCACGCATCTGCCGGATGCCACATCTTTTCATCATCCAAGCAAGCTTTCAGATCTTGAACATCATACTTTCAATTCACACATCAGCACGAGAACCACCAAGAGCAACCCAGCAGAACGCAAGGATGGCTCAGGCAACCAGAGAAGGAGACTTCATTTGGTCCGAGCCACTCTCAGTCAGCATCCCCATCCATGCCACCCAGCTCATCTTTGTCTGCAGCGAGCATCACGGTTTCACGCAGAAGATGCGAACAACCCTCTCGTTCCACGGCCAGGCGCCACACGTGCGCCGGTTCATCATGCGCCCTGGCCAGCATCCCATCTCCCGAGAGCGCCTGGGCCCGCTCAACGCCGTCTCCAGCTCGGGCCTGAGCCTCAACCCGGTGCGACCAACCCTGACCTTCGAGTTCAAGTTCTGGAGCCCCACGAGTGCCCGCGGGATTCCGGACCCCGGACCCCCAATCGTCAGGATCGCACTCAAGGGCGCCATGCGTATCGGCTCCGGGGACTTGCTGTGGACCGACCCGTGGATTGAGGTGCTGCCGCAGTCTGATGCCCAGGGGCGTCCGCTTCCCCGCCAGGGCTTGCTGCGCCTCACGGTCGATGCGACTCTGGAGGGCTGAGTTTCTTTCGGTGGACAATGGATGGGCTACCCCCGCGAGTTTTCCTCTCCGGTGGAACATTGGATCGCGCCGCTGCTGACGGGGAACAGAGCAGGAGGAGGCCAGGCTCGAGACCTGGATCTCTGGAACCGCAAGACCTGGATCGAGCGTAGAAGCGAATTGGGAAAGGAAAGGAAAGGAAAGGAAATGAAATCGGAATTCTTAACCAGGAGTCACTCTGCTCGCCCCGTGAAAATATTGAATGCCCGTGAAAACATCAAATGCCCGTGAAAACAATGACTTGATTTAATGAGTACACCTTGGACCTCGAACAGCACGGAAATCAGCGAGAGGGGTGTGGAGCTTCTGTTTGCTGTATTGATTCAAGTTTCTCCTTCTTACAGTCTTTTTTATCATCAAGTTTTATCTTATTCCGTATCGTTCGTCGTCTAGCCTAATTAACTTGCTCGCTTACATTTGGGAACGGTGGTGCTGGTGTGTTTGTAGACTGTGGAGTATAGAGTCACAGAGTCCACGGATAGGGGAGCCTATTATTTTACTTGTCGACTAACGACTTGCATGCATGCAACTGGTGTGATTATATCGTACAGAGTTGCAGATTATGTGAGTCAGAATACACAGCGGAATGCCATACGGTGTAATGCATATAAGGCAGCTTGATTTCTGCACTATCAAAAAGATTCGTAAACCAGACCATATGCTATATACTACATAAGGTACATTACACCACATTACTACCACGTCGAGTACCTACCAAACGCACACCGGAAGCCCATGGACCAACCCGACCGCCGCTACCACTGGTCGCAGCCCATCAACATCTGCATCCCCCACGAAGTCCACAGCGTCACCCTCTCCGTCACCGCCGCGCAGAACTTCGCTTACACCATGGGCGCGACCCTCCTCCTCTACAACGGCAAGGCCCAGACGCACGAGACCTTCACCGAGCTGGAGACGACCGCGACCGCCGGGCGCCAGCCGCTCCACCTCCGCGACCTCATCCCGCCCTGTCTGGTCGATCGGCCGGGCCTCCACCGACCCGTTCTCCGACTGCGGTTCGGCTTCCACCGGGCCCCCGCCGCCGGGCCGCGGGGAGAGGCCGGGGGCCTGGCGCGGGTGTCGCCGAAGACGCTGGTCGAGGTGCGGGTCGAGGAGCCGCTGTTTGGCGTGGGCGCGCTGACGGTCGGCGGGGATGGGGAGGCTGGCGCCAGGCTGCCGGGTCGGTGTTTGCTGAGGCTTACGGTCTCGCCCGTGCTGTGACTCTTGGTGAGATGAGATGGGTGTGTGTACGGGTTGGCTGGTTGGGTGGGTGGCTGGGTGGTTAGGCGGAGGAGGTTGTGGGGGCGAGGTATCGAAGATGGATTGATGAGGGAAGGCAATACTTGAAAAAAAAAAAAAAAAAAAAAAAAAAACACTGTGCGCGATGATCTTGAGATATTCTGATTCCACGTTGACGTTCCCTTCTGTGTTAATGACTTGCGAAAATGTAATCCCGCGTCAAGTAAAAATCCTGTGCCTTTCTGTGTCTGCTCTTCTTCTTTTTTTTTTTTTTTTTTAAAAAAAAAAAAAAAAGGGGGCGCAAGATCTCTCTGGAACAGAGTTGTTTGCATGTTGTTTGTTTATGCTGGGCTTGCTTTCCTCCGTATATATGTCCGGAAGCCGATGCGGGCAAAAAAAAATTATTTTGGGGGGTATATATAGCCCCAGACACGAGCCCTAAGCATATTCAGAAGCTCCGTCTAGCTGGTCTAGTGGTTCATCGTCAGCCTACTCCGATCTCGAATATCTGGGTCTTCGCTTTCGTGCGACCAAGGGGGTTCTGAATAGTCGAAAAACGGGTTCAATCACGTTTGTATCCCAGAACCTCGCACGATGCGGGTTTCTGGGAGATTTTTTGCCCTTTTTTTTTCTTCCTTTCTTTTTTTCGTGCTTTTTTTTTTTCGTGCTTTTGGTTGTTTTGGTTTAAGCGAGCTCGATTTTGCTTGGCGGCGCAATTCTTTAGTCCTCGGCGTCAGTAGGGAATGGTTTAATCGCGACCCCCTCCCAAGCACTACGGTAGATCGCACCTCCTTGGAATATGTAGGTGCCTGGTCTGTGCTAAGCACGATAAGGTACCCGCAAATGACCACTTTTGCGTGCGTGCGATGTGCGTTGGTACGGCAGCCTTCTTGTCTTTATCCAGTCCGCTTTGAAAGACATTTTCGCAAACTGGCTGAGAGGACAATATCTAGTCCATCTCAAGACAAGTGTTGAGCATAATCTCATCTGTTAAGGAGCAGCTATATACCGCACTGAGCGGCTGGGTGTATATTATTCCTCGTGATCTCAGCTCGAGTTTTTTTTTTTTTTCGCAGATGGCAGAAAATTACCTAGAGTATTCTGTTGCAACATCCTTAATAATACCAGAAGTACTGTTCCACTCGCGGAACGGAATCAGCAAAAAGGAAACATGGACCGGTAGGATTGGGGTTGTAATTCTGGAAGTATGTAAGGCTGCTTCCAGAAGCAGAATACGATCGTATCCCCCCAAGGGCGAGAAAGTGTGTATTCCAAAATTTTCATGAAAAAATTGCAATATTCTTTGGATGTTATAAAGTCCGTTTCATTAGAGTGATGAAAAGCGTTCGAAGATATACGTCTTTCGAGCTGGACGGGATACGAAACGGTGGGTGCGCTGCACCATCGAAGCCGGGAGACGGCGGTGATCACGTGGATGATGTTGCTAGCTGATGCCACGGTTGGCTGGGCAGGGTTTTCCGGATGGCGGAAGAGCGACGGAGACTTGGGTGATGATGGCGCAGGAGCGTCAGTGGAGGGCTTTGGGGATACGGCTGGGTTGCTATCGATCGATCGCTGGCTGGGTGGCAGTGACAGCAGCGGTTGGACACAGGGCGATCTGAACCACGGTGAAAGCTTTTGGTCTCTTGAGTAAGGCAGGATTGCTGAGCAGGCTGTATCTGGGCAGGGGTATAGGCAAAACCCATTGCTTGATAGCTCCCCAGGTCCACTCGCACTTGGGAATCAACAGAAGGTGGATGTGAAGGTCTATCGAATATTAATCCCCAGCTCCTCATAGGTTGAAAATTTTCCGGTGATATAAGCGATGGAAACTCAACATAGCTTTTGGGTCTCGGGTATTAACGAGTCATTAGTTCGTCTGCGCTGTATATATGAGGCCACAGCACAAAGGGTGTTTCTCCACAGACATGATTTAGATGAATGCTTCCATTCAAGAATGAACGAACGTAGAGCAAGGTTCTAGCGAATCTCATATAACACTAGTCTTTTTTATCTTGAAAGCACAATTTCTCCCCTTGAAGGAATATCCAATCCCTCCCTCCAGGTACCTGCAATCGCTCCCTTGCAACTTCTATCAAAAGTTTTTGTATGCGAATTGAGTGGTTTTAAATGTAAGTGATTTTGAATGTAAGTCCGCCCTATAACTCTCCTCCCCCTCGTAGGACTAGCAACTCCCTGCTCTATTCGGGGCCACTTCGGTATTATAGAGATCAAGATACAACAATAGTTGTTTGATCTTGAAAATACAATTTCCTCTGTTTCGAGACTTGCAATCCCTTACCTCGGGGCCTTTTCGGTAGCTGAGATCAAGATTGTTCGATCGTTGTTTGATATTTTAAGCTTACATTACGAGACAGCTTTGCATTCGGCGATCTTTTCCATTTTTCTCGTAGGGATATTTTGGATTAGGTTTTATTGAGAGCCTTATATCCAGCTGTTTAAGCAAAGGTATTCAAACTTCGTCTCGCGATTATATCCAGCTTTTTTGTTCACACCGAGCCACTTGTAGCTTCCTCGTTCACACTAAACGACTTATAAGCTCCAAGCACTTCGGAACTTTTTCCCACATCTGCTTCTGGGGGGACAGCTTCACTGGCTAGCTTTGATCTCGGATAGCCAAAGGTTGTTTCTTTCCATACAAATGCAGGGCTTTACGCGACCCGGTTAAAAGTCAGCGCTATGCCCCAGGCATATACAAGTTAGCGGGAATCAGAACTATTTCACGCTCCTCTTTTTCCTCCATTTCCCTCTTCGCTCGCTAAGTGCAGTACGAGCGTGAATAGATAGATGCATGAGAGCAATGAAATGAGCTTAATTGGACGACAAAAGTTGTCGGTGGCACTAAACAGCCAGTCCCTCGCCCCTAAAAAGCCTTGTTGATGACAAAACTTTGGAGCCAGACGGTATCAACAACTTTGCCGTGATTCCGCCATTGTAAATTGAAGGATCTCAATCATTTCGTCGTCGGAATGCCCCGTGAACCCACAGCCGTGAGCCAATCTGGCCGGATGCGAGCTTGCGAGACATTTTCTCGTCTTCGAACTTCGGGGAATTTAATCACGAGCGTTGGGAAGCTTGGCATGCATATGTCTCAGTACTACTTGCAGGATCTGGATCTGGATCTGGTCGATGATCTGATTCAATGATCATCTGATCGTCTGATCATCTGATCATCTTCACAGAGTCATATTCGCTTAAAGATCCACACGGCATGACTCTGGTGCCCAGGCATTTTATGGGCCTAGAACGGTTTCAACGTTTAAACGAACGCAAGCGAGCATCTCGATTCGAGGGAACAACCCCCCACTTTTCAGATCATCACTCCGATCTTCTCGCGACAACGTAACATCATTCTTCTTCGAAACCTTCCTTTGGTTTGTCGACGACACTGAAATCTTATTGACCTGCTTGGTACCAGTGATGGCACTCAACAAGAATCTTTGATAATCGGATCCGGAACATCATCACTCACTCTCAACTTCTCAAGGCGAATCAGTTCAAATCAGAGATGGGACGGCTCGAGAAAAACACTTCATTCTAAGCAATGCTTCTTGTTGAGAGAAGCTAATCGGTAACCCAAAAAATGTTGCTGTAACAGCAACGCAAAGAATGAAGAGAAGAGAAGCTCCCAAGTTTCGTCCAGCCCATCCTCCTTGTAGTTATGGGCCTCTCCACACCCCGCTCTAATTGTTGAGAAAAGATAGAAAGCTTGGCCAGCCTTTTGAGCTTTCTGCTGCGTCTCCTTTTCCGTCTTCTCCTGCGTCTTCTTTTCGGTCTTCTCCTGCGTCTCCTTTTCCGTCTTCTCCTGCGTCTTCTTTTCCGTCTTCTCCTGCGTCTCCTTTTCTGTCTTCTCCTGCGTCTTCTTTTCCGTCTTCTCCTGCGTCTACGCCTGGTACGGCGCCTCCTTTTACGTCTGATACGGCGCCTGAGCCCTGAGCAGCCTTGATCTTGCCGGTCAAGAAGGTGACAGCCTCTGGGGCTTTTCGAACATAGTCCAAGTGCGCGGGCAGAATCGACAGGATACCTTGACAAATCGCATCACCGGAGTTGCAAATGATGAGAAGCTTGTCCTTGGGAAAGTTCGGGATCTGTCCATTGTCCTGTTCCGAAAAAATTAGCATCCTGTGCGATGTTGAATTTTGGACATGTACTTGCCTGCTTATTTTGTGAGTCGCCGAAGGTGACGACGCCAGCAATCCGCGCTTTGACGTCTTCCGAGAGGTTCTCGATAGCTCGGTGAGTTAGAGCTGCTCCCTGACTGCATGGATGATTAGTAATGTGTAAACAAATCTCCCGACAGGCAGAAAAGAACGGCGTACCTATAGCCACCGGCCACAAGGATGGAAGTCGGGCACTTCGAAGCTGCGCCGTTGAGTAGATTTTTCATGGCGGTGATTCCGGCTGGATCAGCTCCGCCAGGGATGGCATTGGTTCCCAGCGCAGCAGCATAGCTGATGCCCTCTACCGCGACGTTGCCCGCTCCAAAAGCCGACTTCAGGCCCTGGCCAGTTGGAGGCCCAATGCTTCCCTGAAACTTGCTGTTAATCAATGAAAACGATGAGAAGGGAGGCTACTCACCATGGTTCCAATCTCCGCGGATCCTCGTGCAAAGAAGAATATGATGGGCTTGCACCCTCCAGTGGAATACTCCTTAGCGTTAATGCTAACTGAATTTCCGCCGCCAAGTTGTCGGATGGCGATTGGGCCTGCCGCTACGAGCCCAGCAAGTAGGGAAACGGTGAAAAAGTCGGTCTTCATCTTGTAGAGTGTAAGAGCTTGGGAGCTGGGAATGTAGTGGTTGGAAGCGGGTGTCTTTGGCAAGAATGAATGAAGATGAAGCTTGCTAAAGAATGGAGATTCAAGTCTCCGAGCTGGAAAACCTTCTTGATATATAGTCTGATCTTTCGGCTATGCTCCTGAAAAATTACTAGTTACAATGTCTACAAACACCTCGGACGAAAAGTTCAAACGCAACTGTAGCCATCATCCAATGACATCTGACCAGTACGTCAACGAATAGATGATGAGAAGGTGTCTACAAACACCTCGGACGAAAAGTTCAGGCGCAAGTGTCGCCATCATCCAATGAAATCTGACCACTACGTCAACGAATAGATAATAAGAAGGTGTTGCCTGGTACACATGTCTTTCCCAAACAGTATGCAATCTTTCTCTATCAGAACACGGCCCTCCGAGCTGAAAATTTTTCCTGTCGTCCCAGGTCTGGCCATCGAGAGCTCGTCTATTCCGAACCGAAGCAAACGCCACCAGATCGGCTAGCGACCCAGACCGGCCTAACATGAAACCAAATAAAGCCGCTCAGCAGGAACCGTTGCACTACCAGTTTGTTTATATTATCAGGTCAGATCGATCACAAGGCGAGCGCGATCGATAGAAAACATCAGAAAACCGGTAAGCGCAAGAATAGACGCTAGACGCGGAGGGGGCTTTTTTTTTTTTCGCTTGGGGGGACAAAATATGCAGGTGTCGTTCGATGATGCTTTCGGATGTGCGACTTTAATCTACCCCGTATACTTTTTTGAAAGTCAGAGTCAGTGCTTGATTCAGTCTGAAATCTGAATAAAGAGGTTCGAGTCACGAAATCTTGTTCTACCTTTAATCAAGGTTTTTGTGGGGGGAGGCATGGGGGGAGATCTTCCACTTGTGCTCTACCCGTCTCGCTAAGAATGTAAGCTTCTTCGCCCTGGTCTAGGCGATTCTGGATATTGATAGCCGGTTACCTGTCACTCTTCTCCGACAAGTCTTGCCTATTCTTTCTTTCCACTCTGCCTATTCCTTCCTTCTGCTCTTTGTGGATGGATTCTCTTGTGTCCTAGACTTCAGCACTCTAGCGCATTCCATCGCGTCTTTCATCTTCACGCCATCATTCCCCACGATCGGGAATCGCCAGTCATGTTCGCCCTGGTCCAGGCGAGTCTGGATTTCAATAACCGATTACATATCACACTTCTCAAGGCATGTCTTGCCTATTCCTTCCTTCCACTCTTTGTAGAGAGATTTCCGTTGTATCGTATTCTTCGGCATTCTAGCGCATCCCATCCGTCCTCCATCTTCATACTAACTGACTCAATGACTACTATCACGACACTCGGAATCGTGAGAGTCGCAATCGGCCTGGTCTAGGCGAGTCCGGAAATCAACATCCAAGTACTTATCACTTGTCTCGGGCAACTCTTGCCTATTCCTTCTGACCCTTTATGAATTGATTCTCTTGTATCGTAGTCTTTGGCACTCTAGCGCATCCCATCCGTCCTTCATTTTCACACTGACTCAATGACTACCACCACGAGGATCAGAGTCGCTACAATCTCATTGGCTCTGGTCCAGGCGAGTCTGGAATTCAATAACCGATTAGATATCACACCTCTCAAGGCATATCTTGCCTATCCCCTGCTTCCACTCTTTGTGGATAGATTTCCCTTGTATCGTAGTCTTCAGCACTCGAGCGCATCCCGTCGCGTCCACTCTGGCGCATCCCATCGCATCCTTCATCCTCTCTCTTACTGACTCAATAACCACCACTACCACAACGATCAGAATCGCCACAGTCGCATGCGCAGCCATCGCGATCGTGCCCAAAGCAAAAGAAACATGAATGAAGCACAGAAGTCTCCTCGCTCGCTTCCCATCTTCTCCTCGCTCGCTTCCCGTCTTCGCCTCCGCCTTTCTTGGATTCACTTCCTCAGTTCAGCACGCACGTGTGGATCATCCCTTTGCGTCTCCCTCCCCCTCCCTCTCATTCCAATATCAGCAAAGGCTGTATTGTATGTATCCATAGTT
Source organism: Drepanopeziza brunnea f. sp. 'multigermtubi' (assembly GCF_022702325.1). Taxonomy (NCBI): domain Eukaryota; kingdom Fungi; phylum Ascomycota; class Leotiomycetes; order Helotiales; family Drepanopezizaceae; genus Drepanopeziza; species Drepanopeziza brunnea. The sequence continues at coordinate 1,868,109 of NW_027094078.1, read as the reverse complement.
TGCTTGGTGGTATGTTACTCCTGCTCTTTGCTCTCTGCTCTCCTTTTTCAGCGCAGCCAATAACGCTTGCTCCAAAGAAGCCGCATTTGGGGAGCTGGGAGCATGATCCAACTTCCACCACTACACCACTCTCCTCGAAATTCTTCCTTATTCTTGCTCGCAGCTCGTTCAAATTTGGAAAAGATAACGGTATCGAGGCCTCTGTCCTACAGCCGAGCTCGTCTTGTTTTTGTGTTTCTCGAAAGTCGTAATTGAGCGTTTGATCGATCGATTGAGTGAATTTATCCAATAAAGAACTGTATTTTAAATCAACAAAGAGATGGTTAGGAATGATTTGCCTCATTTGATATCAATCAATCAGTTTTTTCAGCATTTCCTCATATCGGATCTGGTTCGGGGAGAAATCAATTCTACTTACTGTGGCGCGCTGGGAGGCAGAAAGCTTTGCGTCTGATTCGTACGAGTGGGGGCTATCATGAATTTTCGAAGTAAACAAACACAGTCTACAACAGCTCGGCTGGCAAGGGCCTATCAATCAAGTGGATACCTGACTACATGCGGCCACCAGATCTACTCTTCGCTTTCTCCCGGGCTCAGTTATCTGTGACCGATCGGACGGACGGGCCAGGCCTGAATGCCAGTGTTTCATCGACCCCGATTACCGAAGTTTCCGATTTTTTTCTTCCAAGGACCACCATGCAGAAAGCTCGCTGAGTTCTCCTCCGCTAGCATGGGACGTAAATTTTTTGAATGCCGGTGTTCACTGCCGCCCCCCTCCCCCTCCGATGTCCCCTTCTCCTGCTCCCTCAGAACATCTCTTTGTAAATGAGTGAGGGGTAATCTACCGAGCGGCCCAATAGCTAGCTGGCTAGCCACAGATTCAGCAAAGCCAAATTCCATAGCCCATCGTAGGTGACGAGACTACGACGTACTGAGAGACAGCCGCGCTGGTCTATCTGCGATCTTGGAGCTCCGAATCGCAATTGAAAGAAAGATGAGACTTGATATTTTGAAACTGCCGAGTATAATTTGATTGTTATGATTTACGATTCTGCCATACCATCAAAAATTGCAAACATCCTCGGGGATCACGTGGAGAAAAATCGAGTGGATCGATCGCTATGGGATTTAATTTGTTTCTTCAAGTCGTAAACCGAGAGCCCGCAGGTAACAGTCAGCGCACTGACTATTTATCACTTTTCCATAATTAACTATTTCAAACTCCGTCTCAAAATCGTTCCAAAGCCTGAAAGCTCGGCTTTTCATTCATTCGTACGGCTAATATGTTTAATAATATTTGACTTCATCAATTGTTTTGAACTTTTTAAAAAAGATAAAGGTAAGTGCACCGCTTTTGGTTTTCGCTTTTCAAATTATATATATATTTGGACGTTAACTCGGCTACGGGTATGTATGTATATGTATATATAAATATATATATATATATATATATATATATATATATATATATATATATATATATATATATATCTGCGGTATTATTAAATACACAAGTCAGCCAAATCGAAATCCCATAATGCGATTCAGCTTACCAAACGCGAACGGAATCTAAAGAGTCTACGGAGTCTATTTGCAAAGCAGAAATGGAAATCGAAAAGAATTGCGACTGATTCTTGAGAAACAGAATGTGCCAATTCGCGGGGATTCATTCCAGTACGCGGGAAGTTGCCTACCAAACGCGCGCTGAGATATGCTGGTATGTCTACCCTTATCGGATCGGGGTGATGACTAATGATAATAACATGAATTATGAAATGTGCCATCGTTTCTCCTCCAGTGTTGATTGATGGATAGGTGGCTCGCTGGGTAAACTCGTCAATCAAGGTGGAGGCAATTGTCCAGTGAGCGGACGACGCGAGCGGGTGGGTATATACGTCGATTCGAAATCGAACTCGACAGACGGAATGACAAAGTAAATCAGCCGGAGCTGACTTTGAAGGCTGGTTGGTATAGAGGGGTTGGTTGATAACACACACACACACATATATACATATATATATATACATGGTTCTGCTTACCTAGTGCCTTGCGATTCCCAGAGCATCAGAGACCGGATCACCAATCTCGGTCCAGCCGTCCGGATATCAATTTCATGACGTGTTTTTCGAGGTTGGGTTGGGGGTTCGTTGAAATATATATGAATGCACAAGATTCTTGTCGATCTCTCTGCATCGAAGGGATGAGATGAACGCCGTAACATGTTAAAGAGATGTATGTGGCTCACAACGAGGACACAAGACCGAGACCGAGACCAAGACAAGCCTACGAGAGAGAGAGCCTCATTGACGCGGAAAGCTTTGCGGGAAGCAGAAAATCGGCAGAGTCAATATCGGAGAGAGAGAGAGTATCACTTCACTTCAGCAGGGTAAGGTAAAAACTTGCATTTTCATTTTGGTCTGGTATGCATGCAAGTCGTAGTGGACGAGAAAAAGAGGATAAAACGCAACGCTACGCAACGCAATGCATTCACGAGCTAGCTCTCAGTCTCCACCTCCACCCCGAGCCTGTCTGTCTGTCTGTCCATCAACGCCCGCTCAAACAAATTGCGATTTGCGGAGAAAAAAGCAGCTCATTGACCAACGCGACGGGACGGGGGGGAGCCATCTTTCACATGAGATCGCAGCCGCAGAGACCCTTCTTCGCCTTTTTTGCTTGTGCTTGGCTCTCATCCTCCGTCTTTGGCTCTGGCTCTGGCTGGGTTCCTCCCTCCTCCGTCTTGACACCAGCACCAGCACTAGCACCAGCAGCAGTAGCACCATCCTTGCCTGCACCAGCCGCCGTCAGAAGCTTCTCTTCAGATCGCTGTCTTCCCTCCCTAAAAAAAAGTAGAGTACCGGTCAGGCAGCGATCTTTTTCCGGCATGTAAGATATATGAGGGTAGATCTAGCGCGCGCTGGGGGAAGGGGGGGAGCACTTGCCTCTCGGGTCTGCCAGAGAGCTCTTCGGCGTACTGGAGGTAGGAGTCGTTCAGGCTATGGCCTTGTGATTTCTTCGGGTTCGCGACGACGGGCTGATCATCAGGTGGAGGAGTGCGGATGGTCTCGGGCTTGATCTCTTCGGCGTACCAGTACTCCATCTTGACTTGCTTGCTTGGTTCTCGGTGGGTGTGTGCTTTTTCTTTTTCTGAGGGGTGGAATGATGGTGGAGGGGGGTTGTTGCGGATGGTGAGTGAGTGAGTGAGGCTTGGTGGTGTTGTTTTTCAATCGCTCAGTCGTGGATGTAGTTGTGTTGTAGACTTATTCGTGTTTCATCCGTGGGGGGAAGGAGGGTGGAGTTCTCTGAGATCGAAAAGGGAAGCGGGCTTACGTGCTAATCAGGCTGCTAGCTTTGAAATTCACTTACCGTGTAGATTCTGTCGGTACGATACGAGGCTGTGTGTGGAGGTATATTCACCTTAACTCGGCTCCTGCCTTTTCTTGCCGCTTTATCTTGCGGCTACATTCTGATTGACACTTATTCAATATACGATCTTCTCACCTTACATAAATAAGTATCAGAGACAGTCAGCTATCATGAAGTTAAAAATTTGGGACTATGATATATATATATATATATATCTTTACTCTTGAGCTGCAACTATAGGCAGCCAGCCAGCCAGCTATTTACTTGGCTGTTTAAACAGTCGCTCCATCATCGTCATGCTTTTAGCCACAACAACAAAATTTTGGCTTCATCTCCCAACGTATCGGATCTATATCCAATCAATAAGTATGCATAACACTTATCTGGAATATAAGCCCTCTATCATTGTACATTTGTTAAGTGCAGTGAGGGTCTTGATATCATTAAGCGAGCTTTCGAATTTGAGTAAGAGCACCACTTGAACCGAAGAACGTGCTTGGCGCTCAGGCGAGCACATGCATAGCATCATTCATTATATCCTAAACACTTGTTCGTGACTATTTAGCCTCAATATTTCTCTTTGATTCCAATTTCTCTTCCTTTGCAGACATCACGACAGCTTCCCGGCATATTATTGTTGTGTTTATTAACGTCTAGCGAGCTATAGCATAGCAGGCTCATCACCCTAGAACCTCCCAAGGGGTACGGCGACGTGCAAAGCGGAAGGTTTATATACAGTCCATCAAATCGATCTTCCAAGCGCTAAACCCTTCGGCAGCAATAATATTCTCTCGAATCGACCTAATACCATCCCGCGCTTCCAGGCATACCTATAAACCCCATCCATCCCAATTTCACATACCTAAATCCCGTATCCTCTTTCACAAGTCCTTTCAAAGCCTTCACGACATAATCTTGCACTGATCTAGCCATATAAAATCAACCACCATCCAACCGTCCTGGTTCATAAACATTACCCCTTATCCTATACTGTTTGCTATCAGATATGCACTGCCTGGTCATCTACATCTGCCCCAATCTTAATATTCAAACCCACATATCCATCATTCTAGTCTTTTTGTAGAGCGCTATTTCGTATTTTATATTTTATATAAGTCCTGAATCTCATAAAGGAAGTAATATAAATACTTGTTGACATATCGTTGCAAGTCCGCCGAAAATTTCAAGCTACAAGGCTCTTACTATATTCAAAGACGAATTTCCGCCAGAAGAGGATTCAAGTTAGATGAGGATTTTAAGTAAGGTATATCGGAAGTTTGGTAGGAGTGCTTGTTGGTTAGTTGGCATGATATGATCTTTACTTCGGCAGAGAGCCGCGTGGAATATATTATAAGCAGTAAGCTGCGAGCAGAATAGCGAGGTATATTCGATGAGTAATACATATTATTTCAAGAAGGTACTATAATTATTACTATTTTGCATTTTATATATCACATAATATAATTAGATACAATAATGAAGCTTTTTCATTCTCAACTTATTTAAGCATTTTAATCTACAGAATAAGTCTACCAAATACATAAGTGCTAAATTCAAACAAGCACTGCAATCCCAACAACAATCACACCACACAATTTCAAGAGCCAAACCCTTTCGACATTAACGTAGAAAACACATCTCAAAGCCATCCATCCACCACAGTCAGTATCCAACATATCTTAACAGCGAATCCCCAGACCCCCCCCCCCCCCCCACACTCAAAAAAAAAAACATCTCAACAACAATCCACAGCTCCGAGTCCCACATCAGCGCTCTCGCCCTCAATAACCTCCATCACGTCCAAGAACAACTAAGCAGCAGCAGCCCCCATTTCTCCCCTTTGCCTTTACTTACGTTCCTTCCTCTGGTAGCGTTCCGGTCCACCATTCATTCTAACACCATCCCCCCTCTCTTCCTTTTCTTCCCCCCCTCTCCCCCTCCCTCATAAACCCTCTCCTCTCCTCTCTAATCCCTAGCACCTCCATCCACCCTCCATCCTCCACCCTCCATCTTCCATCCTCCATCCTCCATCCTCCACCCAAAACAATTCAGATCAAACCAAATCTCATCCATAAATCAAAACCCTGCTTCCCATCTTATCCCATTCCATCCCATCCCATCCCATCCCATCTCATCCCACCCCATCCCTCTTATTCATCTACAAACCCAACCACTCCCCCCCTTCTCCCCCCCCCTTCTCCCCCCCTCCCTCCCTCTAACATCTGACATTCGCTCCAGAGTCCTCCGTACAGTCACCTCACCTCTCACCCAACCCGCCAATCACCAATCCCCAAACTTCCCTCCCGCACCAAATCTCCATCTTCACATTTCACATCTGACTAACCAACAGCATAAACTTCTCACGACCACGACCATCACTTTTTTTTAAAAGAAAAAATTTTTTAAAAGGAAAAAAAAAAAAGAGAAGAAAAAGAAAAAAAATGCGACTTTAGCTTCACCTGTTATATCCAGGTCGATCAGAGAAGCAGATTTAAGCTTGACAGTTCAGACCAACTACTTCCTTGAAGAAAGGATTAACAAAACACCGGCTAACGTTGTTGTTGTTATTGTTGTTGTTATTGTTGTTGTTATTGTTGTTGTTGTTGTTATTACCGTTGTGATTGTATTTACTAACGTCGGGCGTACGTAGCAAGCGAAGCCTGCCTGCCGCCCTGGGGCCTCCTGCAAGGTACGGCGACGTCTTAAGCAAGCCAAAGAGTGACATACAAAAAAAAAGGCCCTAGGAAGCAATGCAATGTTCGGCAGCGAGAGCTATTATCCGTCTGCGCCCTTCCCTTACGGTCACGGATAGGATGGATCACAGGGGGGAGGGGATCTCTCGTCAAGGGAAAACCGACAAAAGAGAGAGAGTCAGGCAGGTAGGTAGGTACAGTCTGCTGTAGCCAGCTTAGAGCGTCGCTGTGCGAGTCGCATAGCGACTAGTATCAAGGCCGGGACCGGGGTTAGCCGAGTGTGCACTTAGCAGTGCGAGAGAAAATGAAACCCAAAACAGATAGCCAAACTCCAAAAGAAAACCCAGCAATATCGTACAGCAATTTCAGAAAAATTTCCCCCGGGGGCGCACCACGCTGGCCCAAAGTCCTTGACTGGTTAATGTTAGGGGGAGGGGAGAAAGGGGGGGTTTCAAAGTGTTGAACCCTTAGTTTTGGCGCGAAAAGTGAGTTTTATGCATTAGCGGTTGCCTAGTACTGTAGCTATCAGTCATCATTGAGCATCTACTACAAAAACAAAGAAGTATATCGACCGCTAGGTATTAAAATTAAAAAATTAAATCACCTTTCATTGCATCTCAACTGGAATCATGTCATCGCGTTCCTTTCTGCTAGCTAGCTAGCTCGTTTACTCGCTCATCTACTTACGCAAAAAAGTGCGTCGCTAATATTATTAATCATCAAATCATCTCATACAGCTTCTCCGTCACCAAAATCCCTTTCCCGTTCATCCCCTCGTCCAAGCCGATCCCTAACCTCCCCTGGAATCTCCGCCGACTCAAATCCTCTCACTTCTCCCTCCTCCCGCTACCAATACCCACAGGCACCCTGTTGCCTCCCCCACTCCCCTCTCTCACCATCTCTCCCAATCCACCGCTCATAAGCGCATCATTGAAAGTTGCCCTCTTCTGCGGCGCCTCTAGCATCTTCGGCCTCTCCCTCTCGTAAATTTCGTCGTCCTCCGTGCTGTCGGACCCGGAGTCCGACTCACGTCTGCGTTCGCGTTCATCGCCACGTCTTCGATATCGACGTTCCCCGCGCTCCGAACGAGGAATCTCTCCGTTGCGCTCCCGCTTGTGGCGTTCATGCCTTTCCCGGCGGGCACGGCGGCGGTCTGAGGCTTCTATGGCCTCGAGCTCTTCACGGGAGGCTATATTCACCGTCAGTCAATGCATCAAAATCCGAGGGAAGAAAAAAGAAAGAACGCACATCTAATCCGCTGCGTCACCTCCGCATAGCCCTGCACCTCATCCCGACTCAACACCCTCAACACAATCACAAAATCCTCCCTCGCTTCAAACCGCTCCTTGCCCGCCTCCAGCGCCTCGGGGTTCACCAGCTTCCGGCTGATCTTCGTCCACCGCGCATCGGGCGGGATCCCGTCCTTCTTCGCATCCTTCAGCGGAGCGACACCCTCCCGAATGGGGGCGGGGTCTTCGGGGAATTTCTCTTTCGGTTGACGCAGGATACCTTTTACGACGGGCTTGTCGTCGGCTTTCTCGCGCGGGGGAGAGAGGACGCGCGGCTGGCGGTTGTCCTTCTCCGTCGTGGCTAGAGGTTCGCGGGGACGGCGCTCATTGAGGTTGTTGCGGATTTCGGCGGCCTCTCGAAGATCCTTGGTGGTGGAGCCGCGGGGAGTGCGAGACTTGAGGATGGGCTCAGGTGCAACTTTGCTTGTGGATTGATTTTCCTTGGACTTCAAGGCCTCCTTGAGAGCGAACAAGTCCATGGTGTCCTTCGGGTTAAAAGGCGTTGAAGCAGGGCCGGAGTCGCTCCTAGCAGGTGGTTCACGGTGAGAGCGAGGACGATATTCGTCAGAGGCAGAGCTCTCGGAACGGGAATCGATGGCTGTACCGTTCAAAACTGCCTCTGAAGCAGCGCGACGTCTCTCGCGACGCTCTGGCTCCCTGTCCCGCTCATCCCGGGACGCCTTTCGCTCCTTGGGATCGCGAGCGGTCAGAGGTGCCTGTGGAGGGGAGACTTCACGGGCAGGCGCATCGCGAGGGGGAGGGGGAGGGGGCATATCCCGAGGTGGCGGTGGGAAGTCCTGTCGACCACCCAGCTCAACGGGAGTCCTCTCCTCCTGATCCCTACGCCTTCGTGGCTCCTCCTCCCGTCTCTTCCGCTCTTCACGCTCCTCGCGGTCTTCCCTATCATCTCGGTCGCCGCGGGCAGCACTCTTCAAAGCGTTGACACCAAGTGCAGCGCCGGCAATACTCAGACCAGCAGCAAGAGCATCTCGACCTTTACGCTCCTTGTACTCCTTTTCGTCTGTTGTGTCATGATCGGGTCTGTCACTCCGGGTAGGTCGGTCGGGTCGATCGGTCCGCTCAGGTCGGTCCGCGCGCTCGATACGATCCACACGGGCTCGGCTTTCGGATCGTTCAATCCTCTCCCCTCGCTCAGACCGCTCCAGCCGGGCTCGGCTTTGCGGTCGTTCAATCTTCTCTGTCCGTTCCAGACATTCGTCCCGGATACCAAAACCTCGTTGCTCGACCGGATTCTCATGACGAAGCGATCTGTTTTCTCTTCTGTCGTCATTCCGAATCTCGTAGTAATCTTCTCCTCGCGAATCCATCCTGTGAGGCTCACGGTTCTCGTGATACATGGACTGTGGTCTCGCTCGGGAAGCGCTCGTCCGCCTGACCGGCTCGACCGGCTCAAAGGCAGCCGGTCTCTGGACCGGCTCGATAGGCGCCATTAAACTTGGCGAACCAGGTCTCCTCGCCACTGGCATATCGTAGACAGGTGTTCTCATCCTATCGAGGCCTCTGGTCGTGGGAGGCGGTCCACGCTCCCTCGTCTCGTAGGACCGCGGGACGATCTCGCCATATCCTGTAATACTCGTCGGTCTGCTGCTCCGTCCTTCACCAATACTATCCCTGCGTGATCTCTGATGTGCGGTCGGATTGTTGTTCAGATCGTACTGTACCAAGTCTCTCGGATTCGTATATCCGTATCCCTCCTCTCCATAATCGTCCGAGTTCGTGTCGGCATGTCGACTCACGACGGGGTAGATGGATCTCGTTCTGGTACTGGTGTACGCCGGTTCTCGGACGACGTGCAGCCTGCTTGCCTCCCTCTCTCGTGCCAAGCGGCTCATGTCCGCATTATCCATCGTCGCACTGTACCGCTTGGTGTGGTAATGTCCATAACTCGATATCGCCGGCACGGCAACATACTCCTCCTCGCTTCCTCGATAGGTATTCTTCAACGGACTGTCCGGCCTTGTGGCCCCACTGCTGTGTATCACCGGTCTGTGCCGAGTGGTGGTCGTGACGACGGTCGGCCGGCTGTGGGTGTCGACGGTCGATCTCCGTGTGCGACTCCCCTCCCGTACGCTGCTGCCCCGCGCGGCCGGCTCGGTCTTGACCTTGTATGTCGTGGTGATCGTGCCCCCGTTGATGACGGAGCCTGTGCTGCTTCGTGGCCCCGGAATGACCTCGCGGCGAGAGGAGGGCACTACGTGAAGGTGCTCGTGGACCTGGACCGACGGGGTGGCCCAGCCGCTGATGTTGATGGGGAGAGAGGTCCGGCCTACATTGAAGAGGGGCGGGGAGCGCGGTCGAGAGTAACGGTATCGATCTGACATGGTTGCTGTTTTAGTTCTTGGAGCTGTCAACCCAGGTCAAGGTCGAGGTCGAGGTCGAGGTCGAATATATGAGCTGGACTCGAGGTTCACCACGGGCACTGGGCCTCGAGGTTTCGCCCCGAGGGAAGGGATCGGGTCTGACGTCGCACGTGAGGGTCCGTAAGTATGCGATGTGGAGCAGTGCTATTGTAGTGAGCAGGATGTCAGCAAACCATGGGTTGGCCTCGAAGAAGATCGCTAGGCAAGGCAGGATGGGACAGGATGGGACAGGATGGGATCGCAGGTCTGAATGGCAGCGTACGTACTTCTTCTTCCGAATGGGAATGGGAGGCTGTCTGTCTGAGATGGTTCGCAGCGGCACTCCGACCGAGTTGATGCTGTGCAGGTGAGAAGTGGAGGCGGAGGGGGAGGGGGAGGTGCAGGTGCAGGTGCAGATGCAGATAGATGCAGACGTGAAGATCTGGTGAGAATGAGGCGGAAGCAGATCAGAGCAGAGTAGGGCTGAGATGCGAGACAACGAGATGAGAAAGGGGGGAGGGAGAAGTGGTACGGGAGAAGGAGAGGGAGGGAAAGCTGGTGTGGGTTGTTGAGGGGTGGTGGGGGGTGTTGGGTGGTGTTGGGCGGTATTGGGCGGTACTGGGTGGTGTTCAAATGAGAAATCCGTCGCAGGATTCGTAAGAACAGAAACAAGAGAAGAATTGAGTTGTCTAATGTTTTTTTTCTCTCTTCTCCTTTTCTTTTTTTTTGTTTTTGTTTTTTCTCCTCTCGCATGAAGCATGAAGGTGTATCTTAATGATCCGTCCTATCATTCCCAGTCACAAATCCCAGTCGTTTTCCCTTTTTCCCTTTCCCCGTCTCATCTCCCCTCCCCCACGTCATTTCGTGTCTTGGTCATCGCTCGGAACCTCGAACCTCGAACCTCGAACCTCGAACCTTGAACCTCGAACCTCGAACCTCAAGCCTCAAGCCTCAAGCCGCAAGCCGCAAGCCGTAAGCCGCAAGCCCGACGACTACTACGGAGTATACAAGATCAATCCGATCCGAACTCTTCCCCCGCCTAATACGCCGTATCACCCATTCTTCGGACTAACGACTCTATCAGACTCTATCAGAGTCTATCAGAGTCTATCAGAGCTTACTGACACCATCGACCCTCTCATGCAGCCCAGCGCAGGCCTAAAACCTTCTCCAACGCACCGCGCCTATCACCACCCCGATCACCACCACGACCACTACCCGCAACTGCACCCACCCGCCCGCCTGCCGCTACGACAACGACAGCGGCAGCCTGAAAGGTTAGTTCCCGCGTCGTCGTCGGTGACAGTCCTTGGTCCTCGGTGAGGGTCCGGTGCCGCTAAGGAGGGGAGCGGCGAGGTGCATTATCTACTTCTGGGTACGTATCCATATATATTCATATGTATCCATATATCTCCATTTATATCTATACCAACAGTACGGAGAAAATGGCATCAAAATCAAGATCAGAATCAAGATCGATATCAACATCAGTATCAACATCAGTATCAACATCAGTATCAACATCAGTATCAACATCAGTATCAACATCAGTACCGGTATCCAACATCAACACCACCACCATTACTCATGCATGACCTCAGCCTCAAACTCTCTCTGCAGACCGACGTGTCTCTCATGGCAGGTATGCCCCTTTCAGCATCCATCGCATTTCCATTCTTTCTCGACCAGCCTTCCTTTCCATTTGCTTCCCCGATCCCTGGGTTGGGTGGCTGGGCATCATACAATGTCCACGGGATCATCCTTGTACGAGGTGGGTGGGGCTTGGTTGGGCTGGATTGGGCTGCTGACGGCCCCAAGCGATCGATCCGACGTTTCGGTTATTTTGGATCCGCCTATCTTTCCGCGTTGTTGACTTACTCTCTTCTGCCAAAATCCTCACTCAAGATCAAGAATGCCACCGCTCGAGCCTCGCTGCCAGCCTCCAAACTTTGCATCATCTATATCTACTTGTCTGCCTTACCCGAGGTCCTTCGTATGACGTGAATAGAAAAATGACCCTGCATAGCCGCATAATCTGAACCGCTATACCTCTTTATGCGTTACAACGCTATAAGAGGACCACCTAAGCTTCTGTAAGAATGGCTCGTTTCATCGTGATACTCTTCCTCCCCCTTCTTCTAGACACACTTCACCAATCCATCCCATCCCATCATCCTATTCCATCCCATTCCATCCCATCCTACCTTATCACTTATCCTCTATCCCAATGCCAACCATCTCTTGAAAGTAAAATTCAATATAATATAATATAATATAATAAGTAATATAATATATCAAACTTCAACCTCCACTCAAGAAAAGAAACCGCTTTGCTAACTCCCTCTCCATTTCCATCTCGATTCTCCAACTATCTCCCCTTCCCTCCCAGCTCAAAATCCAGAGTCCAGAATCCTATTCCTATTCGAAAATTCCCATTGCCTACCCCGTAAACAACAGCAAAAAGCGATCGATCCAATCTTTTCATCGCCAATATATATATATATATATCTTATCCATCGAATCCCTTATCATTCCCTCCTTTCACCCACCCCTCTCCCTTCCTCTGCCCTTCCTTTCTCCCTCTCTTCCTCTCTCTCTCTTTCTACAAAGTAAAAAAACACCGCATGCTACTAACCCACTCACCCGCTGACCCACCCAACCAACCAGCCAGCGTGCCTTATTCAAACCATCCCTTTCTGGCATCAGACTTAAGTAGAAAAGCCGGATCGGCTCTATATAATATACTGCTCATACTACCTATGTTCAGATAGATAGAGAGGAGGGAATGGGGAAGGTATGTTTCTGTTAAAGAGCGAGTAGCTAGATAGATAGATGGCAGACTCGCTCTACATGATATACAATGTGACTAAGTCAGGCGAAATTTCTAGAGCCAGATAGATAAATAGAAGCCCTATTCGCTACCACAAATGCGAATCCAGATAATCAGTACCAGCAAGAACTATTTATCACATCACGTTCAGCATCAGCAATTTCGCACCTTGAATAGTTCTGCGCGACGGGGAGGGACACACCATACGCCGCTATTACAAAATATCAATTACGGATACGAAGTATAAGGATCTACGACAACTCCGTACGACTTGGAAACCGGCTCCGACCACCACAGACCCCATACCAAGGCGTGAGCTGAACGAGAAACTCATACAACGCTGGAAAAAACTCGCTACGAATACAACCAAGAACAACCACCACTGATCCTCTTCAATCCAGAGCCGTCGTCGACTTTCAAAGAAGTGTCATCAAGACCCCACCCAGCCCGTAGCTTCCAGAAGCATCCCGCGCCCGCGCCCTCCCCTGCTCACTACCTATTCGCCCAGAGCCCGCTTGTCAGTACGGATCGCCGCTCAGCTCCATCCAGTTCCAGTTCCCTCTCCATGCAGCGCACGGGAAGGAACCAACCAGAGCCCTGGGCACCGGATCCTGGGTCGGCGTTTGTGCCGGTCCATTTCCTATCTTCTTCTTCTCCCGACCAGGTTGATCCGCTTGACTTTCTCGATGAACAGCCCGTCACGCGGGGTCCTGTCGGATCACGTGCAAGCCTACTTTCCACTACCGATCTTAAAACACGGGTCTCTTAGTATGTGCACCGACAGTTATAAAGTAACGTTCGCCCTTTCTGCCTAACATACCGGTACTACGTACGACGCACACCTGTTGCACTTTTCCTGCTTGTTCGCTTTCCCCTTACCAACCATCCCTTCAAGGACTATGATATACCGGTAGGCTTAGCCCACGCAGATTCTCAAACATCGCTAGAGCGCCAAAGCGTTTCGACGCATACATTATCAACCTGACAGCTCGATATAAGACGCTTTTCGGGGCCCATAGAGCAGTCACAGACGCCGTTTCTATTCCTGACCTACGGAGACTCCTGGTTGCGAGCTTACATTGCCACTTTGACAGCACATCTCACAGTTTGGGAAACTTCTAAGGAACGACCAAGCGCCAGGCGGACTACGGAGTACATAATGGCCGGGAACAGCCCGTGGGGATCTTGCGGGAAGGGTCCCTTAGTGTCCCGAATGCGGTCAGTCAAATGGTAACGTCGTGATGTGCAGAGGGCAGAGGGATGAACCTAAGTACAAAAACCAGCTATTAATGGCAGTCGATTAAGGAACTTCACCAATTGAGGTTATTTCTCTTCAGAACCCAAGATTGATGCCCCTTGAATATATCAAGCAGCTCATCTACAGTCTCCGTCAGTTCTTAGCCACCAAATTGTCCACTTGGAATTGTGCATTTTATAATCAGGAATCTTCCGAGCCCGCCTTATGCCTAAATACCAACTGCTTCGGTCTCTGCCGGCCCATTAGTTGTGGTTTCCTAGCGTATGTCTAGGCACTTGGCGCGAACGTTTCTTATACAGAGTAGAATGACGCTCTCCCCCTTCTGTCACATGGCTCGCCCGTGGCATATCTCCTGCTCATTGACTTCTCTTCCACCACCCCATTGCCACAAGGACTACTTTCGGTACACGCCATTGAGTCGTTCAATTTGTGCATTCTGTTGCGCCGGCCTTACCAGCCCCACAACTCTTTGTATATACCTTTCGAGGGTCTCCGAGCAGTCACAGGCGCGCTGGAGGTTTCCTCTCTCATGAGTGTTGCCTGCGAGTCTGGTTTAGCCTAGCTCTCAAACCTAACTCCCGCTGCGTTCGCACTCGGTAGGTAGTGCACTCATCTCATACATACGAAAGACTTTCGATGCTTTCAATCAACAGCGCAGAATGACGTTGTATCCAACCCATCTCTTCCCACGCCATAGCACCCGTCTTGGACATGATAGGGACACCCTAGATCAGCGAAGCTAGCATACGAAGAACATAGGGCGCATACCGGTATCTCAGGTGGTGATGGACTCTCGCAGATCGACCTCCTCTAAGCGTGTATGCTCGGCTAAACAAAACCGCGTAACCAGTGCCAGGCAGACAGACGTTAGGTTAGAAGGCGCGCGCGAACCCGATACGGTTGCTTATCATTCAAACCTCGCCCCTGTCTTCTATCTGTCTGTCTGGTTGTCTATCTGTCTTTCAATCAATCAATCAAATTCACCACCCCTCTCTCCCCTCCGCCCTCTCACCACTCCCAAGCAAGCATGTCCCCAAATGAAGCTTCTCTACCTCCCACCTCCCACCCCGACTCCTCCCGCAAGTTCCCAACCAACGCCCGCTGAATCCTACCATCCACGCCCTTACTCGCCAACGTAATCTACTACCATGTCCATCATACTATACAATACAATACAATACAAGACATCCCAAATCCATTATCCTGCAATCTAACCCTACTCGAGCTTCAATTCCAATGGAGAGCCAACCGCTTCTCAGGAATGTAAATGGGAGTATGATTAAAATATTTTTTTATAAAAAATATGTATATATATAAATATATAAATATGCCGCCCAAATTCCACGCCCTGATACCGTATGGGCCATGGGATAGGGTACACTTTTATTTCAGACTTGACGAATCTCCATCCGTTCCGCTCGCTACCTCGCTGTTGATCCGCTATCTGGCGTTACTTACTCCGTAGGTGGATGGATGGATGTCCGTCTCGATAGATGTATACATATATATATAATAATTTGAACGAAAAAAAAGGTGAATAAAAGAGGTGAATAAAAAAAGGTGAATAAAAAAAGGTGAATAAAAAAAGGTGAATAAAAAAAGGTGAATAAAAAAAGGTGAATGACAAAGGTGAAAAAAAAAAAAGAAGGTAAATTCAAAAAAAGGTAAGCAAACCAAAAAAACAAAAACAAAAACAAAAACAAAAACAAAAACAAAAACAAAAACAAAAACAAAAACAAAAACAAAAACAAAAACAAAAACAAAAACAAAAACAAAAACAAAAACAAAAACAAAAACAGAAACAAAACAACTTAAGCGAGCCCCTCCCCCCCTACTCCCTACCGACGAGCCAAAGAAAAAAGGACGGACCGTCTCGCAGACAGTAAACCCACTTACCACCACCACCACCATCAATCAATCACCTTCTCTTAATGTCCTTAATGTCAGGCTAAGAAATACATACACATACATATACACATCCATCCATCCTATCAGCTAGAAAAAGGAAACGGACCCGAGGAGGCTTTCTTTCTACTAAAGCTAAGGTAGGCTGGATGGAAGTGGAATTGGAAGTAGAACCGGAACCGGAAGTGGCAGCGGTAGGCTTTCTCTTTTTCCTCTCTTCACTTTTACCTCTCTCTTCCCTTTTTCTCTCTTCCCTTTTTCCTTCTCTTCCCATTTTTTTTTTTATTATAAATCCCTTCTTTTATGAATAAAAAAAAAAAGAGGGGGGAAAAAAAATGATAAAAAAAAAGAAAAAAAAAAGGAAAAAAAGGAAAAAAAGGAAAAAAAGGAAAAAAAGGAAAAAAAGGAAAAAAAGGAAAAAAAGGAAAAAAAGGAAAAAAAGGAAAAAAAGGAAAAAAAGGAAAAGAGAGAAAGAGAAAGGGAGAGAGAGAGAGAGAGAGAGAGAGAGAGAGAGAGAGAGAGAAGAAGAAGAAAAAGAGAGAAAAAGAAAACAAAAAAAAAAAAAAAAGAAAAGAAAACAAGAAGAAAGAAAAACTGGGCTCATGAAGAGTTCACAGAGGGATGAAAAGCCTAAGGTAGGTAAGTAAGCATATTGAATTGAATAGCCTACGATCAAAATCCAATCCAATCCAATCCAATCCAATCCGTTCCAATCCAATCCAATTCAATCTAACCCAATTCAATCCAATCCAGCCCACACACATAACAATACAAAGCAAAGCCAAAAAAAAAAAAAAAAAAAAAAACCCCATTACACCAAAACAGATAAGAGCAAGGCAACACTGCCATGGTTTCTTTCAAGACTCATTGGATCTACCCATCTTATCGACTTATGCTACGCCGCCTCAACCACCTCAACCTCCACCTTGTCAACTCTCAACCTCTTTGCAAATAAACCACTAACACCCGCCCCCCCCCCCCCCCCCTTCCATCCAAGAATAAAGCAAGCGCTAAATATCATATGCGTTCCTTCCGTTACACCCACCCAACCACACCCCCTCCCCCCCAAAAAAGGGAATGAAAGAATCAATCCCGTGCTAACTTGGCTCCTCCAAATGCAACTCGCTCGCTCGCTTTGGAGGAAAAAAGGAGGGAAATAAACCACAGACACCGCAGCGGAAGGTAGCCGTTCATCGTGGCTGGTTTCTCTCGAAAGTCAAAGAAGAAGGTATTGCCGCTGGTCCAGAAAGAGGAAAAAAAAATGTTGGCAGGTGCGGGAAATTACAGTCACACCCAATCCCGACACCCGATTTAAGAATCATCACTCGTTCGCTCCCTCTTGCTCCGATCGTTCCACAGTCTCTTGCCGACGCGCGTCTCGAAGTGTGGCGCGATAGCCGCAACATCCTTGCCCGTCTGCTCCATCGTGCTACGGACTTTGTTCCGGTAGGAGTCCACTGCCACCACTGTTAGCGTCGTGTTCCCGAACCACCTCTTCCAAAATCCCCCTTCCTAACGGATGCCCGGAGGCAAGTCCCCGCCCAAGACCCCTGAATGCAGCAAGAGGAAACACCAAGGAAGAAACTCACAAGCCTTCTGTAAGAACACAGTCTTATCCGCAAACACCCTCGACTGATGCCATGTCATCCGGTACCCCAGATCATTCAACTTGACTTCCTTGATCCTCACACTCTTCCTCATGCGCGGGACGCCCACCTCCACATCGCCCCCCACAGAGAGCAACACCGAGACCATCTGCTTGCCCTTTCTCGCCCCTCGACCTCTCATTCCTCGCCCCTCAGTCTCAACCGTATCGTCATCGTCGAGCTCGGTAAAGAAGCGACTACCGTGAGCACTCGGAGGGGGACTCTGCATTTGGATGGGGAACCAGGAGCGGGGGAACACGGAGTTGCTCTTGCGGAAGGAATCAGGGATCTCGTCGGTATCGACCGTGTCCAGAGTGACGCGCACCCGGACACGGCCGCCCTTGCCGGGGTCATCGACCAGTATGAACTTGCGCTTCTTCGCCTCGGGGATGTCACCAAAGAGGGAGAGGCGCTCCTCTTCCGCCATCTCCTCGCCACCTTTGGCGTGCGATTTCGTGTGGGTTCCGCGCACAGAGATGGGGTGCGGCGGGTGGGGGCTGGCATGCATGGATGTGGAGGGGGGCATGGAGGCGCCGGTCAGGTTAGGGAGAGGAGGGTACGAGCTGGCGCCGGCGTAGCCATGGAAGTTGTGGGAGTCCCGGATGCTGTCCTGCGGGACGGCGGAGTTGGGGGCGCCGGGGGGAGCTTGGTGGTGATGGTGGTGCTGCGAATCCTCGTCCATGTATCCGTCATTGTCTAGTAAGTGGAGTGCGAGTTAGCCTCACAACTTGTAACCGGTAAGCGAAAACAGCAAGCAAGCAGCAGCAGCAATACAATCTGGAGGTGAGCAACACAAAGGGTGGAAGGGTACAGTTGTACATGGAGACATGACTTTGGGATGTGGTATGTGTAGTGGTGGAGGTGATGCCCACGCCCATGGCAAGCGAGAAGTCCCAAGCCAAAAGTCCAATGAGGTAGTATGTATACATGAAGATCTCTTCCAGCTGCTCAAAGCAACATTGCAGCAGCTCCTTGCAGTGCCCTCCCGCTCAACAGGTATTTTCGCAAAGGTATCATAACACAGGTAATAACAACACAGAGATATCACGGCAGGCATCACATCTGGTGAAACATACCGACGTCATCCCCTCCTCCTCCAGTGCTTCCGTCCGGGTGGTTGTGGTGATGGTGGAGTTGCGGACCGCCCATCCCGCTCAAGCTGGGTTTGCCCATGCTGCTCGCACCGCCCGGGCCCATGTGGCCCGATGGTGGCATCCCTGGCGGGCCGCTGGGGCCAGGCATGTGAGGAGGCTGAGGGGCTTGAACGGCTTTGCGATTATTAATCTTGGCCATGCGGCGCACACGTCGGCTCCTCAACCGCGGGTCTTGGTTGCTGTTACGCCAACTATCGACAGCTCGTTGGATCAGTCCTCGCTTGCCGCGAAGGCATGGATTCAACTCGGCCAAGGCCCAACCGACCGTGTTGCACTCGTTCTCGTAGATCAGTCGGTTGCCACGGTACTGGTCCTTGCTGCAGCACGCGCGCGGGTACACGCAGTTCTCCGTCTTGAACTCGGGAGTCAGCGTATCAACGTTGACAGACTCGACGTCGCATCTGATGGTGTACTCCATCTTGACGCGGTCCCGCGAGTACTCGAACGCAATCCATTGAACCCCATTATTGTCTTGACGAACGACCAGGGGCGTAGTGGCCGGGATCGGACCTGGAGCAGCGTTGGGGTTGACGCCAGCGTTCCCAGCATTCGGCGCGCCGTTTTGTTGCATGGGCGGGCCGTTTGCAGGGTGCTGCTGCTGCTGTTGCTGCTGTGGCGGTCCCAGAGGCGCAGATGGTCGGGGAATCTGAGGTACGTGCGGCTCAATCTTGGTTCTCGGGCTCCCACTCATAGCCTGCTGGGCGTGTTGCTGCTGACCAGGGTGCTGCTGCATCTGGTGCTGCTGGCTGGGCGTGTGGGACATGAGGAGGTTCGGCTGAGAAGTCATGGATTGATGATGTTGTTGCTGCTGCTGCGGGTGCGGGGCGTACGACGGGGCATTTTGGGGCGGCAACTGTGGGTATTGCTGTTGCTGAGGGCCCCCGTAGTACATCTGGGGGTTTTGTTGCAACTGAGAAGTTGGCGCGTAGATTCGGTGCTGGTCATGGCCGGAAGGCGAGGCGACAGAAGCTGGCGAGTTCGACTGGGGGGTATGGTATGAGATGGGAGGGTATGGTCGGGTCATCTGCGCCGCAGCCATGATGTCGGGCGTGTCTGGGGCTGACAGCAGGATTAGCGACGCGTCTCGGAAAACACACACGCGTCCGGATGGGCAAACTTACCAGCAGATGAGTATGTGCCGGTCGCGCTGGGGGTGCTATAGGGACTCGGGTGAGAATTCGACGTGTAGTATGGCAGCTCCTGTGGATGCTGGCCACCTGCACCTGGCGCGCCGCTCTGGGCGTATTGCGGGAGATGGGAAGCAGGGTACGGGTTCGAGTGTTGGGACTGCTGGGGGGGGACCTGTTGTTGCTGGTGGTGCTGGTGAACGATACTCGAGGGTCGAGATTGCTGTGACAGATGGTGCGGAGGTGGAGGACCCTGCTGTGAGTGATGGGGATGATGCTGCATGAGAAAATCGTCAGTGAGATATTCTTCCACATGATGTTCGGAAACACAGGGTAGAGAGTCGTAACCATTGGGAAAAGCACGACGCGACGCGTTGTTGATCTTTCGAGATATACAGATGTAAGGAAGAGCGCGCCTGATCCTGGACGACGAGGGGTGACTGCAGCTCGCGGTCCCTGGTGTCGGATTCGGCAGGCAAGAAATGGATACAGAGAACAGTGGGTGACTGCTGGGAACAAGGAAAAAGTACGAGGGTGTACCTCTGTTTAACAGAGCCTTGCTCCATTACAAAGTCTTCGGCCGGCTTGACCAAGGAGGTACAAGCGTGAAAGCCAATGTCCGAGAATTGGGTGATTTGCACAGGGCTCATAATTAAGAAGTTGGATTGACGAGGGTCTCCGAACCTAATGGAAATGACAAGAGGAATTGAGACGCAGAAGGTATGCCGTACCGCAGAGCCGGTGCCCAAGAGGAAAACACAATGAAAAAAGAGAAAACCTCAAAAGTGACCAAGGAGAGGGAGAGTAATGTACCAGCCTGAGAGACGAACGGTTCGAAGCCGATGCCGATGGCAAAATAGGTGGAGGTGACTAGGGGAAGGGGACGAGGCGCAAAGAGAGCTGCAAGTTTGGATGAGAGGATTGTTCGACTCTAGGACGGGTAAGGCGGTAGGGGAGGGGGGGGAGGGGGGGGGGGGGGGGGGAAGGTGGAGGGTAGAGGGTAGAGGTAGGTGGTAAGGGTCTTATGGAAACGAGGTAGGGGGGGTTGGGTGGAGGCAACGGGGGGGAGGGGGAAGGGGGGAGGGGGTCTTGAGTCTTGAGTAAGGTATCAATGATAAAACTGATGTTAAGCAGTGGAGCCTTTCGACAACGCATGGAACAAACGTGACAAGGTTTGGTTATATTCGCATTGCGAAGTTGATTGACGGGAACTTGGATGTGACTTGGATGTGACAGGGTTGAATCAGAAGAGCCGGGGGGAGTGTGGAGGGGGAGGGAGGGGGGGGGAGGGGGAAGAGGCCAATCAAATATGCATGCCACGTTGCCAGGATCGAGATTGGTCCGGGTCTAGGACTAGCACCTGCTAGACTAACTAGCGGGAGGGACGCCCTCTCGCCCGCCCGTCGTTGGTCAGGCTGTCACGGGCGGTGAGAGACTGGGGACTGGCGACTGGCGACTGGCGACTGGTTGGGCGGGCGTGAGAGAGGAGAAGTGCTGCCTGCTGCTGCTGCTGCTGCTGCTCAACCCAACTCGGGCAGGGGTTGCGGGTGTATTTAGAATATGACGCAGTGCCTAGCGCTGTGTCAAATTGCTAGGGGCAAAGGAGGGGCAATTACCCGGAGGCCGGAGGGTGTGAGATGAGACCCCCCGGATGAGAGAGAGACAGCTAAGGACCTAAGGAGACCATGGGAATTGCAGTGCTGGGCTTGGCGGACTCGCTCTGTCTGCAGGCCCGTCGACGCTCGCCATGCACCAGTGTCCACAGCAAAATCACCGGCAAGCCCGTTGACACCTGGGTAGCATACCCTTGTCCATGCCCATGCCCTTGTCCATGCCCATGTCCCGTGCTCCTGAGATGAACTCGGAAACGGCTGATGGAGAGTTTGCCTGGGAGGAAAGAGAGAGAGAGAGAGAGAGAGAGAGAGAGAGAGAGAGAGAGAGAGAGAGAGAGAGAGAGAGAGAGAGAGAGAGAGAGAGAGAGGAAAATGAGAGAGAGAAAATGAGAGTAAGCTGACAAGATGAACGCACTGCGACGCAAATGACCAAAACAAAAAGTAGCATCAACAAAACACGCGCCAACAGAAAACACGCTCAGCTCACCCACTCGCACGCCGCCCAACTCGGACTCACTCGCAACAGCAGCTCTCTCTCGCATCTCGCCTCCAACAAGACCCGCTCAGACCCTCTCGGTGCGTCTTAACGGCTAAGCGACCTAACATGGGTCTGTGCAGGCCCCCCCCCCCCCCCCTTCCCCCACCCGCCCAGTCTGTGGGATTGGGCAGTACTCTGAGACCCTAGTCTCGCCTGTAGCAGGCATGTCCCACCGTGAAACGCGCCCCGAGAGTGCGCTTGCCAGAGCCTATCTCCGGCCCCCGATGCCCTGCTCTCGAGGAGTTTTCTGGAAAGCATCGAAGCCAGACCAAACAGCCCCCATCCTTGCTTCAGCTGAACCATGTCCGCTCCAGATGGGAGCGCCTTGCGAATCCCATTCTGATCAAGACAGGTTTGGAAGCAGAGAAGAGGTGTAACTCGTGTAGCAGTATCGAACACGAGCATACCAGCTCAAAATCATGTGACAGCCAGGGAGGACGAGAAAAGAGAGAGGTTTTGGTACATACGTGGTCACCTGGCACCGCGACACCGGGCTCCTCTTTGTAACTCTGGCGATGGGACATCGCGACCGAGGTTGCTGGTCAAATGGGACTGAACTCCTGCTTCCTGAGATCTGTCAGCCTCGTTCCAGCCACCACGATGCAGCCACCTCAGCCGTTGAGATAGGGGTGCTGGTTCAGTTGTTTTCCAGCCATATGCTTGCAACATCCGTGCGTGGAAACCAGGGAACAGGGGATTCGGCGCCAGGACCGTCTCAACTTACCAGCGGGCTGCAGGTGAACGTCGCAAGACAGTTCACACCAGCGTCGATTTGATTTCGTGATCTCTGCGGACGCCAGATGAAACCTCGCCTGTAATGTTTCGCTGTCTTCCGACCTATCTGCTAGGATACTCAGTCAGCGGATGTTCACAAAACGGCAGATTGAGAGCCGCAATTCCACGATCGGGGAAATGCATAATGTCGACGACTCGTGGTACGAGAGTAGGAACGCCATTTAAGGGAGGGCTGTCCAACATCCGCCCAAGTCAACAATGGGTGCAATCGCGACCAATGCAGAGGAACATCCGGAAATAGCGCGGTTCGTATTTGCAACGGCAAGCCGCAGGAAGCATTCCGGGTGATCGGGTGGATCCCAGCGAGCTGAACGAGGGAAATGTTGGTGTAGCGAACGGCTGGGTGACGGGACTTCGAGTTGTACAAGTTGATATGGGACGGTCTGATCATGAAGAAGAGCCTCCTCGATGGCTGCTGGGCTGGCAAACATGGTGCAAGGTTCCGCCACCCGACGTTGAGCTTTCGATTTTAGTGCAGAGCGGCGTTGTGGGTCGCTCGCGTGCGCCCTGAAAGAAACCCACGTTTTTTTTTTCACTCGTGAACCGGCCGCTAATCCTAGGGCCAGGAGAACCCGACCACGGTCGGTCGGTTCAGGTACAGACAAAGAAACGACTTGCTAGACAAGAACAAAACACGCAAGGAAAATTTGTTATGAACTCACTTCTAGGATTCTTGCAAACAAATCTGCAGTGGTGCAGTGGGGTCCCTTCGCAATGACCGTCGTGGTACGGTGGCTGATTCTCCAAAGTATCTCGTCAGTCTCGTGTTCACATGCATTCTGGCAAGTGAGAGGTCAAGAGAGGGAGGGAGAGTGAGGAGAGGACCTGACGCGGAAAGGGAAGATGCGTACATACCAAAAAGAAAAGGAAAATAAAGAAAAAAGAAAGCTCAGTGCTGCCAACTCAATATCTTCCCTGACGAAGCTGAATGACGCCGAAGAGCCACGAGGCTGATGAAGGAGTGAAAGAAGGCTGGATGAGAGACCGCTGTCAGTGACAGAGACAAGGTAGGGCAACTCGGGGCTTGGGGGTTGGAAGGGGGGGGAGGGGGGGGGGATGGGGGGCAAGATATATGATGCAGGGCAAGGGTGGTTGGTAAATATCGGGGCGGCGGCCAGGGGGGCGAGCCAAGCGGAACAGGCGTCCGCACACTAATTAAGGAGATGGGTGATGGGCCAGCGTAGGACAGGGTGCGAAGCCGGACCATGGTCATGCAGTAGGCCTGCCACTGCCTGGGCACCTTCGCTTACAGAGCAGCCCTCTACCGTCGAGTGCAAGAAAGACAAGGATCGAAAAGACGCCACGGCATGACAGGTCGCAATGACCAATCTAGCACACAGGCCTAGAACGTACGTACCTCTTTGATGCCGTAAGATATTCTTTTCGTTGAGAGGGAGAGAGGGAGAGAGAGAAGAAAGGTGGAGTGAGCTATTCGTAGACGGGACTTAAGGTTCTAAGGTTTGCCAGGCAGTTTTCTGCCAAAGTGTTAGTCGACGGGCTACCCATGCACGTGTAGCTACGACTAGCTGGGAGTCGGGTCCAGGTCTGAACCTACCAAAGCTGTTTCGAAGATGGCCGGTCCAGATAACGAACGAATTGAGAGTCCCCCGTCCGCTTTGTATTGTAGTTGCGATGACGTCTCGAAGGAACTGTATATCCTGTACGCAAAAATAAAACAAAATAGAAGAAGAAAAAGAAAAGAAAAGAAAAAAAAAACCTTTCCCCGCAATTTCTTGGTCCAAGTATTCCCGTGAGCTCCTGAAAGTCGGAAAGGGCACACTCGGCCTTCTCGAGACTCAAGTTGGAAGGGCTTGATCAACGTGGTATTGATCGTGGCTACTCCGACGAGACGGATTGCGTTTGATGCCGCCGATAAGCCCTGCGCCCAAGGGGAGGATGGGGATATGGATGTATGAGCGTCAAGTGGAGAAAAGATCTTTTCAGATGATCTACTCTGTCGAGGATGGCGAGTTCGGGACCAGGTATCTGGATCAGGGGGTCTGCGATGTTCCTCGAGGTTGGTCCCTGGGAGGCGTGCTCTGGGTGCTGCCGAGTCGCTGCTGAGGAACGTCCGACGGGTATGTGTGTGTATTGACTAGGATTGAGGCCGGAGGCCGGAGGCAGGAGGCAGGAGGCAGGAGATGGGATACACGATGGTTCCGATCTGCGTGGCACAACTGTCAGCGGGGGTGTATCCAGAGAACGGGGTTGAGTCTAGAGACTCGAGATTGCAAAGATCAAGATGGCAGACCAGAAAGAATGTGATGCCTAGGGCTGCAGATACCGATGGGAGAGCAGTGGGATCCGCGCGACGTCGTGGAGCAGGCGTTTGATAATCTTGCTTTCTCTTCTCCGCAGACAAATGGTCGCTGGTACAGAGCAGTGAGCTGGAACTTCCGGGTTGTATTGGTCTCGTCGTCGAGTCTCTGAATGGGCCGGTGGTGCACGAGAAATTTGGCGGTGACGAAGAATATTTGATTTGGCACGAGGTCGTGTCGGTTTTGGGTGTCGTGCGGTGCTGTGCAGTGCTGTGCTGTGCTGTGCTGTGCTGTGTTGGGTTGGGTTGGGTTGGGTTGGTCGAGATCGGCTAGCGGTCACGCTCGACGCGTCGAAAGTGAAATATCTGAGACTCAAAAGGCCAAGGGAGTGCAAGGCGGGCAGAGGCGTCAAAAGTGAAGCGAAGTGGCTGTAGGGAAAGAAGTGAATCCGTCCTCTTCCTCCCCTGCCTGGTAATGATTCGGAGAATAGGAGATTTGTTTAACTGTTTCTACTGTACTGTACTGAAGGATAACCTTTTAAACTCTTTTCTTGCCGTATCAGCAGGGCTCATCCCAATCCATCCATTCCAACCCACAAGCCACTCTGATCTGATCTGATCTGATCCGACTTGATCCAACCTTGATCCAACCTCGAGTATTGGCTCTGCAGTTCGCTCCTCGTTCGGTCCGGTGCAGGCTGGAAATGCGCACCACGAGATACGTAACTGGGACACAGAAGGCGGGCGACAATTCTCGTCCTCGTTGCGCCCACGCAGCTGCTGGAGGCCGCGATAAACTGTGGGGGGAAGAAATGGGAATGGGAGTGTGATCGCACGTGTGGGAAGGAAATGAATGCGCCCAGGTCGTACCAGTATTGTGTGTGTGCGACCGACAGCTGGACCCTCGGTGTCGGGTCGGGTCGGATCTGATGGTTCGGTCGTTCTGGTCTGGCGACGACGGTGTCACGTCAATCAACCGCGTCGGTGGAAGACGCGATGCGGTGCGATTGTTTATTGACTTTCCCGAATAGCCTCACTCGACTACCTGGGATGTGATGTGGCGACTCGCAACGGTACTGCAGCGGAATGCAGGGGTAGGGGGGGTTTCGCGCACGCCTTGAACAGCATCCCGGCCATGTACTCCGTCTCCGTGCAGTAAGTCGTGTTAGTAAGCTGGATCAGGATGATAGAGACGCGCCGATATTGATTTACGGATTACTTGCTACCTTACTACGTACGTTGTAATTTGGTTCGCTTCGGACAAAAGAAAAGAATTGGAGGAGGTTCGACATGGATACTCTGGAAGGACATCGGAAGGGACAGAGGACAAGGGTAGGGGCAGGGTCATCGGGGCCTTTTCAAGTTTTCATACGGAGTACAATTTATTAGTGGGAATTGAGTTGTGAAGCAGAGCGCTATCAGATCATACTACTAGTAGTACCTCCTGTTTGAATGAGCGGCTCTGAATAGCCCACCCGGGTTATAGACTAATAACGACTAGTAACTAGTACCTCTAGACTGGACTAGACTAGAAGAACGATAACGTCGTCTAGGAAGTATCCGTAGATCTCAGTATCCTACACCCCCCCTTTTTGCAACATCAAATCATTTTCGTATTGTAGCTGTGGCCAGCCAACCATTCCCAAGATACGGCACTCGTCTCTAGCAATCCAAACACATGTAGTTGAGTACAATCTCATTCAACCTGGCAATACTCTGTAATCATTTCGGCCACCTCTCAATCTCTCACTACCAGGCAATGAGCTAAGATATCTAAAAATGGATCAAAAGCTGGACCGTGGCCCCATAGACCACTCAATTATCGGAGGTCTTGGCCCTTGGACTTCTACCTCCGAATTCCATCCACGAGACATAGTAGTATATTCTCCATCAACAACGGACCTGTAGGTAGTAGGTACCTACGGAGTACTTACGTACGTAGTACGTTTTACCACGGCTCAACTCCCACTCTACTTATAAATATCTTCCTTGTCAACCACTCCTACAACTATTATATAATCATTATCCGTCCACCTCTCGCTTACCTCCGACAATCTATCTGTGTTTGCACAGCAACTCGGTCCACCAAACCCTAACTATACAACAAACGCGGTACAAAAGTTTAGGTGCCAGGGTAATGTATTATACTTTCTAGCACGGCTGGTGTGCCAGCAGCCGTGCGCCAATAAGCAAGAGGAGCTGCGGAAGCCATGCGCACGGAGGGACTCAGGTCAGGGGAGAGAGCTCAGAGGAGGAGGGAAGGATTACCGAACCGAGACTTCTCCGAAGAAAAAAAAAAAAAAAAAAAACAAAAAAAAAAAAAAAAAACACCCCCCTGAAAAGCAGTACAGTAGAAGAGCAGCTAGTAGTAGCTACTACTAGCTGCCAAGTGGAAATTGCCACCAGCAACTTCAAGTCCACATCAGCTAAGCCTTTTCAGGCACTTCACGATTCTAACTACTACGTACGTAGTACGTGGTACTTGTTTTGAGTTAGTCAGTCTGAGTCAGCTGGTCGATCCATGGCTAAAATTAGGAAGTCCCGTGCTGGGTAGGGTAACGGGGCTTATCCGCATGGAGTAAAAGCAGGCTGGACGGTGGCCACGCGTCGACTCTGATTGAGGAGCGGGTATCGACATGTCGATCTCAAGATCAATATTGACTCTCAAAGATGTTTGTCGTTGTACAACTGCAGATACAACTACGGTAGGAGGAGCATGCGACGCGGAGGATGGACTTGAGGGTCACCGAAGGGTACTCGTGCGGAGTTGGGCGAGGTGAGAGAGAGAGAGGGAGGGGTGGTTGGGATAATGGGTGGGTAGATGATGATGGGTGGGCAAAACGGATGCCGTACGGATTTTTACGTAGTACTATACGTACTACGTACGTAGTACTACTACTAGTATGTGTACGGAGGCAAAGGGAAAGCAGCGAATCGGAATCCCACGCAGCCCTCCGTAGATACCCATACTACGGCACGTTTACGTAGACCCCTCCTACGTATCGGTATCGAATCCATTGAGCTGAAGCTGCGACTGCAACTGCAGCTACCACTGCTGTACTAGCTGCTAGACTTCCTTACCCTTGTTTATCAAAGAGAAAGAATTGGAAAAAAAAATTACAATCCGTTCCTTTCTTGCTTCTTTCTGCCTATAAGATGCAGAGTAGGTGGACTCTGCATTATGCTCATTTACGGAGTATGCCGCATTATGCTATACGGAGGAAAATGAGGCAGTGTGGCCGAAACGGGAATCGTGTAGGTAGATAAACAGATAGATTTTTTTTGGTAAGTAAAATACGTAGTACAACTGGTAGGAGATACGTAGTATCTACTACCGTACCTACCTATCCATCCATCGGTTCTGCCAGCCGGCAAAACCCAGCCGGCAAGCTCAACGTGTTGATCCTCAACGTAGCCCTGTCCTTGTCGCCATACGTACGCACGTTCGTACGCATTGTTGTAGTCCGACTAGATTCGCATATTATAAGAGGGCTTTTGAAATATTGCAACTGCTACTTAAAGATACACAGAGTTATGGGATGTACCGTACTGGAATCGGTGAATACAAGCAAACAGATAGATCCTTACCGATCATGCATAAATATACTACTACATGTGATCCCAAAACCCAATCGACTTTCCTACGGAGGAGTCCACTTCTTTTCTTTTTCTCTTCCTCCGAACTATCTTTTTGGTACTTCCGCCGAGTGATACTGTACCAAAGCATAATAATGGTGTGATGCGATTGGTTCTCGGCGTTGCGTCTGTCTGTCTATCCGTCATGACATGCGCTTCTTTTGCTTCTTCTTCTTCTTCTCCTTCTTCTCCTTCTTCTCCTTCTTCTTCTTCTTCTTCTTTCTTTTTCTAGGGATCTTACTTCTTGTGCTACTCCGTGCAGAGAGGGTGGGGTGGGTGTTGACTGACTGGTGCTGTCATCGGTTCTTCGTATGGAAGCTTACGGAAGAGGCAAATAAAGTAGAAGGAAGAAGTCGGCCTGCATCTTGAGTCAGTCGACTGACGCTTCCCGCTTCCCGCTTCCCGTTTCCCGTTTCCCGTTTCCCGTTTCCCGTTTCGCGGGTTGCGTTGCCTTGCGTTGCGTTGATCATAATCCACAGCATCTACCATCACCAACCATGCTCCCGGCCTCAAACCTCCCTTGCTCTCCTTATCCTACCAAGTCTCTGCTTCTGCTGCTGTCTGTGAGGGGATCAAGCTGCCAGGCACGAGCAAGTAAACAGGGCAGGGAGTCCAACCCTCAGGCTCAGGGAGTCAGTCTTGTCCCGAGTTCAGGGTGCTGGAATGGATGGGGGGGGATGGGGTTTGGGGGATGGGGGATACCGGGGTAGGGAAGGGGGACGAGGGGGAGGGGTGGTCCTCTTCAGCTAAACCTCGAGGATCATACCTATCATGTTGACGGGCTTGGGGGAATATCGTGGAGATATATGCATACAAATATATAGTTGCTTGACCTCAGAAGGCTGCGAGGCTGTAATGGAACTTGGGTTGTGTGAGCTTTTTTTTCCCCTTTTTTCCCCTTTTTTTTTTGGCGTGTCATTCACCGACTCTTCGATCATTCATAATAATATTATTCTATTCTCATTTCCTCACAGTACGTCTCCTACATGATTTCTCATCTCTTCCCATCCTACTGTCATTCTCCCAGCGCATATTTTGAAGATCAGGTGTCATGGTCAACAATAAATGTCACATGATCCGATCGTACTAATCCTTCCACTCTCTCCGCTACATCTCCTGTATACATTATCGCAGCCGCAACCTCCTTCTATTCAATCTCATTCTCTAACCATGTTATACCCAACCCTTCCAATTCCTTTTCAAAACCCTACACCAGCTGGGAACTTTCATTCATCGCTAAACAGACAGGCCGACTCACGCCTCGAACTCATGACCTCGCCCAAACATACAATGTCAGCCGACCCATATCTTCCATAGACTGCGAGTAAATCCAAGCCCTGTTTTCCTCCAAGGTCAAACATTCAAAGCTTCCCGATCGACCCAAGCTTTGGCTTGCGACCAGCAAGCGGTATGGATCCGCCAACAGTGTGTCATGGGAACGATGGACCCGAGCGCTATATAGCTCGGCACAGACCTCTGTTCATCAACTACCTACTACGTACGTAGTACCTACCTATACATAGTAACTCCTCGCCTGCCACCTGGAGCTAAAACTTTCTCTCTGCTGTTATCTGTGCTCTGCTGAATTCGATTTGCAGATACCCAAGACCAGGATCCACGTCAGATTTCAGGAGAGCCAACCTATACGTCCACTCTCCATCGCGTTAGGTGGCGTTTGGGAAATCGGGGAGCATGAAATCCTCGAAATGAAAACGTGAAATTGAAACTTCGACATTTGTTTCATTATATAATCGATATTGCCTTCTATTTCCGATCCCGTTCGGTAACTCTCTCAAGTTCAGTTACGAAGGTCCATCCACATCGCAATGCCGTGGATCGTTCGTCGCACCTTATTGATACGAAATGGGTGTCCTTAGCATAACGTAGCTAAGTAAAACAAATTAACCGCGACCGTAAGAGACTTACGGACTTGACATTTTTCCTCACTTCTCATAAGCCAGGATTTTTGGAACAAGCTCTAACGTTGCTTGCTACGAGTCGATTTCAGTGGAGACTTGATATTGAATTTGTAGGTCTCTAGAAACAGAAACTGCTCTTTTGCAGCTTCTAGTTTCGAGAAGAATTTCGAGTTTCGAGGTTTCATTCCAAGGTTTTCATTTCGAAACCCCTTTTACCAAACACTTATTCGGTCAATTAAAAACCGAAAACAGCCTGAAAACTCGACTTCAGAGAGTTACTAAACGCGCCGACAAAGCAGGTCCTCACGGTGACCTCTTCAGACCCCAGGAACTCCACTCTCCACTACTCTCCCTCGCCTCCTCAGACGACGTCTCTCCATCGATCTCCGTGTCTCTCGACTATAAAGCCTTCCCGCTAGAACCGAAACACGCCCTCCACCAAATTGACCTTGTCACTATCTCCCACCCTGCTTATGACATTCTTTCTACCACACCGACCTGGTCGAAAATGGGCGCCCTTCTCGAGCATGTACATATTGTTCCAGGCGGGACGACCGGCAAATGACAAGACTCTTCCCGTGGCAATCAATAATAGTAGGACTTGACGTCGCAACTTTAGGGCCCCTTCCCTAAAGTGGGCGAAACAATTATATCCCCCGAAACAATTGTGTCCCGCGTCGCTTATAAAATAACGAAGAAATGAAAGATGTTTTTTAATTAAAATATCAATTACATAACGTAATAAATATACATATTCTTAGATCTTAATCAAGCCGAAAAAAGTCTAATTATGTCGCGTGTCTTTTAAATTAAATTAAAAAAAAGCTGTAAATTAAGGCTGCAGCGAATCTGATTTTACTTTTCTCAACCTTCTATTTAAGCTCTTTTTTGATCTTTTGAGTATAAGGATAGGGCCCCTAAAGTTGCGACGTCAAGTCCCACTATTACACTCCTTTGAGTTCTGCTAGATCCTCCACTCCCATCCATGTATAGACTGATAGACTGCGAGCTCTACAGTGCAACAAAACAGGACAACGGGTGGAGATATTTACTACGTACTTCCAAAGATAAGTAAGATCTCTTCTTGCTTTAGCTCCTATATCTATCTCAGCGACACGTCAGAACCTCCGCACACTCGCAGCCCACGTCTACAGTACCAGGGAACTGCTCCTGCATAAAACCACTTTTCGTACTGAAACCAAGGGTCAACACTTCAAGAAAAGATCAACATGAGCCGGTATTCATTGATCCTACGTAGTATCTTCGGGGAAGCTTCGGGGAAGTAGTTAATTATGACCGTCAAGATTAGATTTGCTTGTTTAATGTAGATTTGGATGCGTAAGGTAAAGCTAGAGGTCGCTCCTTTTTTTTTTTTTTAACACTTTTTGTTAGAGTTCAACAAAAGAAAGTCAAGGTTTTATTTTCTACTACATTTCTGCTCTGATTCAATCAATTTAAAAAATAATATAAGATTGGATCGTCTTATTTTTACAAGCTTGTTCTCGCTACTACGTAAAAGGTTTAACAATTCTGATTTGCCTTTCAAAGCTTAAGGTTGTCGAAAGTTGAAGCTGTCAAATGTACTACTACGTAAAAGAGTTCTGGTGCGAAACAAAAGTTTATGCATATGCATCAGCAGTTAGAAGTGTACAGTACAGTACAAATACGTAGTAAGTAACGCGGGGTCACCGAATGATGGAGAGTGGAGAAAGGGGTTCGCGAAGTTACATATATTATTATACTGTAGAGGTGACTGCTCGCGCGAGCTATCGTCCCTCGACTTCGGTGCCCCTTCCCCACAGTTGCTGCCCTTGCCTTGTTCCTTACACACCGTTTCAACAAGGGGAAACAACGCTGTACTTGACCCATATCACTCTCGATTTGCGCGTACGATATGTGCGTCCTGTGTTTCTATGTGTTGAGGGGTTAGCTGGACGCCTACATACCCCTCGGGAGGTCACACGACCTGTACTAAGTGGCCCGCGGACGTTATATGAATACTACTACGACGACTACTACTACTACTCTGGAAGCAAGCGCCTTTGCCCTCACAGATACCACAATCTGGAAACGAATTGCCCCGTTTCGAGCCTTCGAATGCTGTCTACTTTTCCAGAAAAGTTGGCGATGATATATGATACGAGATGTAATGAGATTTTCGTGACGCCGCCCTTGTGCTTCCCGAGCCGCAGAAATACAGTTCTCCGAGCGCGGGTAGCAATTCGTTCCGGTTGTATTGAGTCGGAACATCCCGATCGATGTTGTTCTCCTTTGGCATGTGTAGTACAGAAAGCTCCTTAAAACGAGAAGTGAAAAGGAAACCTCTCTCAGACACCAACCACCATCTGCATCCACAGGGTGTAGTATAGTCAAAACACAATGCCAACCAACCTCATCCCGCGCTGATATCCAGCTGCCAGCCACGGCGTCTTTACAAACGGCAGCGGCGTTCATGGGACGTATAGATCAACCGGGCACTTCGCTGGCAGCAAACAACAGTGGTGGTGGCTACTGCCCAACTCAGTACTGCAGAAGGGAAAGAGATTCGCGTCTTCTGGGACTTAGTATCACTGGATATGGATACATCGTAAGTAGGAGACGATCGCGAGGTTCGTCGCCTTGGAGACTAGTCTTTTATTGCATGGCGTTCGATATCGTCGGGTGCGTTGCGCAGATGCGCAGGTGCCTATCTCTGGTGAGGGCTTTGCGGATCACGAAGAGGAAATCACGATTGTGATGGCGACGGCGACAGCGGTGGATAGAATGTGGTATGCGTATGCTCCAAAGGTACCGAATTCACCAGTCGACGCGGGCTGACCCTGCCGAAATATTTCACCTCCATACTTCTATAATCGGGTAATACAACAGGATTTCCGAGAGTGTGAGTATTATGAGCGAATCTCGAATCGTGTATATGGGACCGGTGAACTCTGTGGTGAATAAAATCTATCGAGTGCGGTCGTGGCACAGCTCAGAAATTCGCGCTAGTCTTAAGCGAGAATTCCCGTATATTTACTCTTCATAACTTCAACTCGCGATCAATCAGCCACGCTACAAGCTGGCTATAGCAGTCTGGACCTGCCTGAATCTCTTTTGTGGTTTTCTCTTGACGAGAGGTTTTCTCTCACTGTGATCTATCCTATTCGTAAGGGAAGGGCGCAGACGATGGTAGCTCTCGCTGTAGCACTTTGAATTGCTTTCTGAGGCCTTCTTGTATGTAACTCTTTAGCTTAGCACGTCGCCGTACCCCATGGGAGGCCCCAGGGGGCAGGCTTTGCCTGCTACCCGCCCGACGTAAATAAATACAACAACAACAACCACAACAACTCGCGATCAATCGTTCGACGCGTAATCAACACCTTGACAAAACACTTCAACCATCATTGTAGTACCGCCTTGCAGTGCATCGCATGAACGCGTCCAGACAGAACGACGCGTCCTTCGTCGAGGAGCCGATAACACCGAATCATGCCTCCTCTTTGCGAGCTGCACTTCCGTGAGTCTAACTCGAATATATCTCCCCCGAGTATCTGAGTTCTGACCTTATGTAGCAACAGTCTCCCGTACTTATCTGACAGGGCCATGCCATTCCCATGTCCGCCGCTCCTGGGCTCAAGCTGAGACGTGGATTTCCGACGGGCTCACTCGTGGTTTTCATCCAGCTGATATCGGAAACATGGTGTCATTGGAGCTGGAGATCTCTCTCGCCATTTCTGGCTGTTGCACATGCTCCCTCGAATATTGCCTTCGTAGTCTGAATAAAATGCGCCGAGCCGGTCAATTCACATCCTTCTCTCCAAATACCAATGTCAACATCAACGAATCACTCAAGATGAGCCAGGATGGCTATGGTTACAGCTATCAATTCTCACAGAATTTCAGAGATAGCGACCTCGTCAGTCAGTATGGGATGGACCCTGAGATCTCTCGAGGGATTGGTATGTATCTTGACACCTATTCAATATTCCCGGTGTGATTTTGATACGGAGTAGGTCAAGAACAGGCTGAGAAGGACCTTACAGAGGCTGAACTTCAGGCGGTTCGAAAGGACATTCGCAAGCAGGCTGAGATTGAAAGTCGGTGTACGTTCCCATTGTGATCTGAACATATGATTGCAATTTACTGACATTGAATTCAGCTAAGGCTCAAGGCTTCGCTGAAGGGGGCTACACAGAAACCATCCAGTCTGGCTCGTCGCGCTCTAGAAGCTCAACTTCAGCGCTCAAGGCTGAAGGGAGTAATGCAAAGAATATCTCCACTCGCTCTGCTCACTCACGAAGACCTACGACTTCTAGCCATGCAAGATCGACCACCGCTGATTCCCGTACCGATATTCGTGCGGGTCATCGGAGTGAGACAGGTGATACGGGGGTTCTTTTATCCCAAGGAAGCAGCACAGCTACACTCACCGATGAGACCCGTACCGATATTCGTGCGGGCCATCGAAGTCAGACTCAGATGACCAAGATCCGTTCCTCCAGTAAAGCTTCATACACTGTCGTTCAGGAAGATTTGGCTACACTCGCTCCCGACGACTCGATTTCGCAGATGGTACCCAAGAAGCGGAGCAGAACTTCCACAATTTCGAAAGAGAAATATGTTTCATCTCGCAGAGTTAGTGACCAAGCCAATGCTGGTACAGCTTCATCGGACGTCACTCTTCGGCCAGCAGCACCTCGATCCCGCAAGCAAATCGCCCTCGACATGGCTGCTCTGAGCGCTGAGCTAATGGCACTTGACAAAAGCTCTGATGCTTCTGGTTATACAGAGCCTAGCACAGGTTACAGCAGCCGAGCTTCCCGTGGTGAAAGTCGCGGAAAGGATTCTCAGCGCACGATGGATAGTAATGCTACCCGAGAGACATCTAGAGAGAGACATCGCAGACACAGACGCGAGCGTGAGCAGGCCAGAGAGCAAGAAGGTCGACACCAAGACAAAGAGAGCCGGATGTCACGATATCGTCCAGACTCCAAGAGCGGGAAGACAAAAGATAGCTCCCGTGACCGTGAGTCGCGCGATCGCCAACCACCGAAGCGTGAGAGAACCCGCAAGATATCCCAAGACCGTCGACAAAAGGAGAGCTCCCACAGAAGTCGTAGCAGATCTAAAGATCGATCTGCATCTGGTATATCTCGAGCAGCATCCAGTATTGCGAGCTGGGTCACTACTGTTGCAAGCTCTAACACGGGCTCTGGGAGGGAGCATCAGTCGGCTGCCAGCTCTGCCGCTCTACCCGAACAGTGCAAACATGCTAAGCTTGGTCACCATTGAGAAGGATGATACAAGTACAGCGAGGGTAGCATTCTCATGTTATGAAGGAGACTTTGATATTTGGGGTGGACATCGCTGGGTGTCTCTGGCCTCCGTACTAGTAACCAGGCTCTGATACGACATGGAATACTTAGATAGGTATACCTACAAGCATGGGCTGGGCTGGAGATGCTAGACACTAGTAGCAATAGCTACGTACTAGTAACAGTAGTCACAGCAAAACAGTGTCATCCACTCGATCAACTTGAACATGAAGGTGAAATAATCAGATAATTGACCAACAATTGAATTTCGTAGTCTCTTGCCAGACTCCAAGGCACCCAGGTAATGTTAAAAAAACACTGTATTGCTTTAAACATCAACTTCGCCCGCGCGCGCCATCAAAAACCCCTTCCAAAAATTGAATTGGAGGGCGAACAATATTCTAGCGTATTACCGTTTAGTATCATATCAAACATTAAACAAGTGGCTCTAGGATCTGCATTCAATTCACGCAAAGAAATATAGAAGAAACCTGAATCAATACACAGATTCAATATAGGTGTGAGAATTGAAGTATACTCCTTCACTAAAAGTCAGGCGCTAGCCTTTAGCGAGATATATAATCCCTGTCCACAATACTCCCTCGTTCTCGAAACCTTCCGATGACAGCATCGAAACACTTTTTTACAATATTCTCTTCAAATATCATCTTCAACATTCTTGATCAACACAGACTTGCAAAGTATCTGCGCACGACAACCCATCCCCTCCTGACAAACCAGACAACATCCGCGAGGCACCAAGATGCCTTCTCTTCGTGATGTTTACTTTCGTAGGTCATTGTCAGAAACCAAGAAATATTAGGACTACACTGATCATATTTCGATACAGCCCGCGCCTCTCGTCGCGCGCATCACAAAGACTCTAAGAGATCGAAGGGATCCTGCAGCTGCCATGTGCGTCGCGCATACGCGCAGGCCGAAATATTCGTGGAAGATAAACTCTACCGGGGCTACAGCCTAGGTGCGATCGAAAATATAGTTCAAAAGGAGATCGATATTTCACGTCTCACAGGAGAGCTCTGTCCGTGCTACCTTCACTTCTGTCTCCGAATTCTGCGTAACCTGCGCGGATCACATCCATTCTCTTGCTTGCCTATTAATAGGGACTTCGAAATATACCAGGGTACGACGATGAAGGATGGA
The DNA here is from genome assembly GCF_022702325.1 of Drepanopeziza brunnea f. sp. 'multigermtubi'. Taxonomy (NCBI): domain Eukaryota; kingdom Fungi; phylum Ascomycota; class Leotiomycetes; order Helotiales; family Drepanopezizaceae; genus Drepanopeziza; species Drepanopeziza brunnea. The sequence continues at coordinate 1,831,268 of NW_027094078.1, read as the reverse complement.
GTCTTCGAGCACAACTTCTCGTTTCGCCAAGACTTCCGAGACAAGAAGGTGGTACAGGAATACGGAATGGACCAAGAGATGTCGAGTGAAATTGGTAAGCCCCCTGTGATAGTTTTGACAATTTATCTGCCATATCTGACTGTTTGCAGAGCGCTCGCAGGCTCTGGATCAAGGGACGGTCATCGAACTGCGCCGCCTAAAAGATGGTCTGCACGCAGAGGCCGAGAAGGAGTATCAATGTGAGTTCACATTCATCAAATACAACTGGAATGTACAATATACTAATGGCCACATAGCAAGAAAGAAGCACATGCTCGAAGGCGGTCCCTCCTCTTCAATCAGCACGCAGACTTCAGTCAGCCGAGAGTCCAAGGCACCTCAAAGGTTGCTCAAAAACGGTCAGGCACAGAGCACTTACTCTCAATCCTCTTCCGGCTCTACTGCTCGACCAGACCACGCCCGAGATGACGAAGTCCGCACGGCTGGGAGAAGACGTCCAGAGAGCCGTGAGAATCAACGTCGCAGTTCACCCGAGACGGAAAGTCGCCGCGGTCGGGATAATTCATCTACGATCTCACCGACAGACTCCGTGTCTCAAATTGGACACGATCGTCGTATCTTCAAGACTTATGATTCGACCAGAATCGGAAACAACTCTCAGGCCAGACCCAGCAACCTCTCTGCGGCTGGTGACTCCCATGCTCCATCTCCCCTCAATCCCAGAATGGAGTATCGCCAAGAAGAACGAACCTATCGCGAAAATCGCTTCTACATGGGTGCTATACGTGCCGAGCTCCCGAGTTTCGATAACAGAGCATATAAGTCAGATCGCAGTACGGCAACCTCATCTCGTTCCGCAAAGAGAGATGAGGCTGAGAACAGCCGTCACAATCGCCCCCGCTCCGAGATCGAGAGAGGAAGCAGCGCTCATAACACCGGGACGGGCATGTCGTCCTATAAAACGGCTCTGGAGCACTTCACACTGAAGCCAGAAGTCAAGGCTAGTGAGTCTCGCACGCGGTATCCATTGAACAATCCCGAGACGTCTCGAAGACAGCCTAGCAGCACCAGCGGTCAATCTCAAGACTCCCGTTACCGCCCCTCTTACAGATCTCAAGCACCCTCTAGCATCCTGCCCGCCGCCGAATCCTCCAACGAGAGACGGCGAAGACCTTCAAGCGCCAAGAAGGAGACTGCCTCCAGCATCTACCCCATTCGTGAGGGTCGTGAGGGTCGTGAGGATGGTGATCGGGATAGCAGATACCGATACCGCTAGATTGGAAGCATTCGATCAGCAACCCAACCTCTCGATTACTCTTTCTGTTGCTTTCCGAGCGGTATACCAACTAAGAATTCAGTGCGAGCTTGCAAGGGGAAGTTCAGTGCATGAAGAGAGAGATGGGAAAAGGTTGATAGGAATCGATTTGGTATTGCGTTTTGCATTTCCGATCAGGCACCATTAAGGGGTAAGGAGACACTCTTTTTCGGCCTTCTCGGTATCGGTAGACTGCCGGTCTGCTATCGGCTTCCTATTGAGACCGAGAAAACACTTTCTCGACAAGGGGACGTCTAATTCAAAACACGGCATCCATAAGATAGCCACGGCGGGTACATCCTGCATCTCAGTCATCAAGCAGAAATAAAACAATGATGATCTTTCCTAACCCTTCGCCAAGTCCAGAATCTCAAAGTGAAACACATGATGATCAGCTCGACATGCTAGCCCATCCGATATCCTTTATATACTACGTATCATGCCAGCCATCCCTCACTTCAAGGCGGAGTCTTAATGCCTCAATACCCCTAAGAACCCACATCTGAGATTATATTGCGAAGCCTAAAGATAGTCTTCCCAGCCGTAGCTCGATCCCAACTGAATTCACGAAGCAGACAGACGTTCAACAAGGCGTGCCTTCCCGTTCCGTTCCAGCTCTTAGCTAATCATACCACGTGTCGTGGCCTTAGGCCACCAGGCTACTACAAGGTGGCACAGACCACTTGGGAGAGGTACCGGTATACCTAGGTATAGCCTCACGTTGCTCTGAGCTTCCTAGATGAACACAACGACCTTGCTCCTATTCTATCCTTAGCTCATTGTCTCCACGTGAGAAATATCATCCAACTGCGCGGCATTCCTCCTAAACTCGATGGAAAGACTAGTTGATTGTAAGATTGCCGTCAACGAAGAGCCACGCGCCGCCAATGAGATGGAATCCCATGAAACGGATGCGCGTCGCGCGATCGATTTCTGGCTTCCAAATTAATCAATCAGTTACCACACCTTATACTACCGGTATATGCCGAGCACCCATCACGCGCCCGCCCTCCAAGACGCCCTTACTCAAATGCATTACTGAAAAGCACTGACGTTGAAAGAATGAGCTTACGTCTAACAAGTATCATCCTAGAGACCATCCATCCGATAGCTCTCCCAATAGGGTATCTCTCGAGACCGAGAACTGAGCGATGCTATAACCAACTCCCAAAGCCGCGCAGCTGCAAACGAAGTGCGAATCGAACCGTCGTCTTTCTTCTCTCCAACCGAACTGGCAAGCTGGCAATCAGCGCTTGGACGCCGCTGGCTTCTTTGCCAGACCAACGCCCGCGCACATTTTCCTTAATTCTATCGCTTTCGAACCTCGGCGCGCTCTCGGAATCTGTGCCTGGGAGTCTCGGGCGTCTGTGAAGGGCCCTTGTCTTATGAGGGAATGAGTACCGTAGTAGGGTGGTGATGAGACGGGGCAACATTGCGGCCGTTGCTCTGCATTGATATGAAGAGGCATCCGAAGCATACTCGACTAGGGCCCAAGATTCGGAATTTTCGCGAATGCTCATCATGGTATGTTCAAGCGCGAATCTTTTTCTTTTTCTTTTCGGAAGCAGCGCTTGTCTACGAGATGGTTCTTTCGTACTTCGGAACGGAATCCAAGACGGGCGACGGCGTGATGTTGGTCTGTGCAAGAGATGAATAACTTTTGGCTTAAATCCGAGATATCCAGGCCCTGTCCGGAAAGCTTCACTTACGACTAACCAATCCTTCCCCCAAAAGCTGTTAGGGAAACTCCCGCCATTACATAACAAGTTAATAACAAGTTACGAAAAGAAAAAAAAGAAAAAAAAAAAAGGGTATGAATGAACGTATGCTTAAATAAAGTATTGCTACTAAACCCAAGCCTCCAGTCCTTTCGGCGTAAGGCATTCAGTCCGCTACACTACTGTGCGTCCAATCCCTAAAGCTCCTATTACCGTTTGCGGCGTTTGCTCAAAACCATCTCACTCAACTCAAGGACGTCGCCCCTGATCACCAGTTTTTGACAGACCCGCAATCGCTCGCAATATCTCGAGTTGACCTTGTCGAATCCCAAGTCCCCGAGACCCCGCCTCCCAGAATTTCGCAGCTGATGATTGAACACCGCAATTCAATGGCATATCTCTGGCGGTCCGGAATAAGAACCCTGAGCATGATCCAAAAGATGTATTAAGCTCGTGGCTCGGGCACAGTCTCTCTTTCTCCGCAGTATGTTCTGTCCCCCGACCAGTGACAGCTAATCGCAATCCAGCAAGCGCCATGATTTTATTTTGTGCCCCATTCCATTTCGAAGTCTCCTGAGCCACATCCCAACCCTTCGGCTTAGGCGACTATAGCCATCAACGTACCGCCGTTCTTCAAGAAAGGAATGTCTAAAATTCTCCTATTGAGCGGCTGCGGCTTGTTATTGCACCGCAAATATGCTATGTTTGCCGTCTGCAGGTCGTCCTTGACATATAGCAAGAAGTCCCGAAGCGCATGTCTGATGAGCGAGTTCTGCTTCACGAAAAACCCAATCCGTAAGGGGAAATGCGGCGATGCCAGGACGACAATCATCGAATACCGCCGCTTCTGCATGTAGAAAGCATCCCGCGCAGCCTCGAACTCGGTCTTTCTCTGAAGAGTCGTAATAAGCCCAAGCTCGATCTTGGGAATCACCCAGTTTTTGCTTTGGGGTCGTACCCCTGCTGTAATCTCCCAGTCTCGCTGTCTGGAGAACAAATCACGCAAACCCTCAAGCTCGTCCGCAGCCCAAGGGAGAGATTCGTCCTCGACTTTGTCCATCCGGCTTTCGAAGGGGAGGCGGTACCCATTTTTATAAATCCTCAGCAGTCGTGGAATATCCATCAAATCCATCATCACCAAGTTGCTGCAGTCTTGAGGCTCGTAGTACTTGGCTACGAACGTGACCAGCTTGAGATTTGGGAACCATCGTATAACTCTGAACATCCAGCGGATGTCGTCCAACCTTGACATCGTGCGGCGATTGAAACGGCTGAGGTATCCCCGACAAGGGCCCCCGCGCATCGTCGATGACGGGCACTTGTCTAACGCGAGCCTTTCAACGCGTTCAACCTCGATACCAAGGTCTTTTGCTCTGTCTGATCGTTAGCATGCGATTATCAACATGTGTGTTTTTTGTTATGTTTTTTTACTAACGTAGCACGATTTCTGATCAGTTTGTCGAGAACAGGCCAGCTGAGATAAAGGGTATCTTGAGGCAGAAACCACACAGTGGGCTCTCCGGTGGACGGATCCGCCAATTTCTGTCCATAGACCTTAGAAAGCACCTGGCGCGACTGTCGGCAGATGGCTATCTGCGCTGGAGGCGGAACGAGAGCCTGGGCCTGAGTCCAGGTCTCGAAACGACAATCCGAAGCTGCGTATCCTTCGCGATGTGTCTGCCAGCCGGGGGGTCTATAGACCTGCTTTTTCCATCTCACGCCCGGCATGGTGGTCTCATCCTCCGTTGTTACACGACTTCTTACGAGGGGCTTGATTTCCAAGAGCCGACTCGACTTTTTGGGGGTGAGATGGATCAGACGGGGAGCCGTGGGCGGTGCGAGACTGTACTCCCAGATGGCGAGAGTAAGTTCATTGGGTAAATCCTGCCAGTCGACCTTTTTCTTCTCGTGGGTGGGAGGAACGCGGGCTTCTGTCAGTAGTTCTTCTGGCACGAGCTCGAGCATATTGATGATATGATATCCTACAATCCTTAGGCTGATCCGCGAATGCGATGGCGCGATTGATATGAGGAAGTGGAAGTGGAAATAACTGCAAAAACGCTTGGAAGTTAAGTAATAAGGACTCCGTGTCGAGGGAGTCGAATGAATGCTGTAATCCGATAGCTATCGGTGATGGATAATGCACGATGGATAATGGATGATGGATGATGGATGAGATGATGGGAATGTTACGAAAACGCTCCTGCCAGAAGATCTGGACCTCAGCACGTTGGTACGTTGGTACGTTGGGACGTTGGGACGTGGGTAAGTACCGAGACAAGAAAGAAAAAAGCAAAACATGGGGAAATGACGAACGGCAGTTCTGCAGATGACAGCGGAATTCTTTAGTACGCAACTACTAGAGTACTAGAGGGCAAGTGCACTTGTCCCCAGGCGCAATGAGCTAAGGAAGGTCGAGGTCGGTCTAGAACTCGATGCTAGAGGACGAGGGGGAGGACGAAGACGGCCCAGTCATTGATCTATCCGAACAGCAATCAGGCTCTCTGACAAGAGGATGCAATCGAAGAGTCCAATATGTAATTGATTCTCGTGACAGGAAGAAAAGAGAAAACCCGAACCTCCGGAGCACACCTACCTCGCTCGAGGCGACGTGGGGATGCATTCTCCTGTTTATTCTGTTGTTTTCTTTCTCTTTTTCGATGCCATCACCTCCCGCCCTTCTTCCCGCCCTTCCCCCCTCTCTTCCCCTGGGCCCCTTTGCCCGCCGGCCCAGCAACACCGCCTGCCATCATAACCCGCACAGCCTTAACAGGCACCACGCCCGTGATCTCTTCGACCCTCCACCCTTTCAGTAGCTCTACCTCGCGTGGCCACATCCTCTCCGCATCCTCGCTCTTCTCGTCTACCCTTGCTTTGCCCCCTACACTCATATCGCCGACCCAGCGCGCCAGAATCTCCTTGACGGCCTTCCCCTTCTTCTGCGTTCCCGGCTGCAGCTTCGCTTTGTACTTGTAGTTCCCCATCGCTGCCCACGGCGCACACACCGGAATCGCTTCTATTATCTCATCCCCTTTACTCGGTCGTCCTACCAACTGTTCTAGCACCTCCATCTTGCCCTTCTCCTCCTCCTCGCCTTCCTCACCTTCTGCCTCGCCACCACCATTGTTCTGGAGCATGGCCTTCCTTGCCTCCTCGTGCTTCGCCGTATCTTGCTGCATGCGTTGGTGCTGAGCGCGGCGACGCTCTTTCTGGAACGCGAGTTCAGCTTCCTTGGCGGCTTTTGCTTCAGCCTCCGCAGCGGCTTTCCCGGCACCACCGGAGGCACCGATAATTTTCTGCGCTAAGAGCCGGTCTTCTTCGTCCTGGTCTTTGTATTTCGTAGCGATCTTTTTGGCTTTGCCTTTCTTGCCGCGCTTGGGGGGCGCGGGTCCTTTTTTAGCTGCAGTGCTAGGAGCGATGGAAGGTGCTTGTGCTATATTTTCGTCGTCGGAATCGGCGGAGCCGGAGGAATGGTCCGCAGATTGAGGCTCTTCTCGGGCTGGAACCTTTTGGGAGACGTAGTCGATATGGAGCTGGCCAGTCTCGTCTGCAGTCTGGTCGACGTCTTCGTCTGAGATAACAGGAAGAGTAGACTGCGTTTGAAGCGGGTTGGATTTTTCGCCCTCTTCCTCCTCTGCCTCGGAGTCTTGGTAGTCATCTGGGATGCTTCCTTGGTCCTCATCTAGCTCGGGAGTCTGCGACTCAGCAGCCACAGAATCTGCCGAGCTAAAAGCAGAAGGCACGTCTTGCAATCTGTGCTTGTTATGATTGACCTTACTTTCCTCGCTGATCAGGAAAATAACACCGAAGCCCAATAGTAAAACCGCTGGAGGCAAGAAGTTCTTTTTCCCTTTGATGTTGAAGCTCCCCGCTGGAAGAAACTCTCCTGTCGAGGCCGCCTTTGAAACTTGATCCGCGTTGACCCACCAAGCTGACATTCCAGCCTTCGCTTCCCAAGCAGATGAGCAAGAAATCGACAATGTTCCAGCTTGTGACAAAGTCGAGGGAGGAATGGGAGCATCTGGTGTCTTGGGGTTATTGCGGATCACCACACTTGCTGCACCTTGTACCTCGGCATGGACATATACATCGCCTTTTTTAAGGTACCTTCGGTACAGTGTCTCTTTTTGTTGGGGGTCTTTGCCGGCTAGAACAAGATATCCATCGGAAGAAATGAACCACGTAAACTTCTCGAACCACATCTGCCGCCGAACTGGTCTCAGAACGGCCTTCTCCTGCTTGAGACCCTTCCTGAGATCGTGGGCAATCTTCGCCTCTTGACTCTTCAATGCTTTGGTAGACGACTGTAGAGTCTTCTGTTCCTTCTCGGCAGCAGTGCGTTTTTGATCGTAATATTCTCTCGCATTGGCCCACGGTGACAATGCAAGGTTAACGTCGATGGTCAATCTCTTCTCGACCGTCTTTTGCTTCGGCTCCTTCTTTGGGGCCTCGTCCTCGCTGTCCGACACATCACTGTCTGTCTCGTAATTCGATTCGTCATCATCAGCATCTTCCTCTTCATCCAAAAGCAGCGAGATGGTGTTTTCCTGGAGCTTCAACGGCAGCTTGATTATCGAAGCAACCGGATTATTCCTCTTCTGCTCGATTTCCACGAGTTTGCCGATCTCGACCCAGTCCATTCCCTGAGCGACAAGACCATTAACTGCATCCATAGCTTCTTGTACTCGTTCAGCATTGGCCTGCAGTGCTCCAGCTTTGCGAATATTAAGCTCCTGGACTTCCTGCAGTCCACCCAACCGCTTGGCCTGATCCTGTCTAGCAGCTTCAATCTTCCGCTTCGCCATTTGCTCCCTCTCTTGCAGTCTAGACTCCAGCTTCTGCCCCTCGATCGAAGAGAAGAACTGGTCAGCCGTCTTATTGAAGCCTTGAAATTCCAAGAATACTGTAGCCGGGTCATTTTCAAACTGGCGGGGGCGGAACGGATGGAAGTCTTCATAGATAACAAACTTCCTAGCTTGATCCTCTGGGGAAGCTTCCTCATATCCTTCCTTCTTCTTCGCAATGATATATCCCTTCGCCACTTCAGAACTTGTGATCTCCTGGACTACGCTCTGAGCTTCTTGCAACGATCGCATTAAGTGATCTAACAGGTCTTGGCTCTGCAATACATCTGCCGGCTTGAGCGAGGCATCGAAATCCGTCACCCGCATAGCATGGTCCACCAGCATGGGCGGGTACTCTGTGATAGAAACAGCCAAAGCTCTTCTCAGCGCATCAGAAGCCTTCTTCTTGGGCTGTTTCCCAGCCACAAGGCCATCATCACCCCTGTCAACAGACTTCTGCAACGCATCCTGCAGACGCTCTTTCGTCAACGGCGGGACCCCTGCATAGTTCTGCCGATTTTCCAACGAGTACTTCAAGCCCACTCGGAGCTCCTCTTGTCCCTCGCCCTCTCCCACAATCCGCAGCAAGGCCAGTATATTCAGCTCCTTATCTGTTAAGATGATGTTCCCGCCTGCGTAGAACTCCAGGAAGAGTCTGTATTGCCCGTCACTGAACTGGAACTCGATGATCCGGTCGGTGCCGACAGGCGCTATGGAGGTGACTCGACGGGTCTTGAGGTATTTGCGCAGTCTGGTTACGAAGGCTGTGGGTGCTGCCGCTGTGGCACGGGAGAACTCTGTGAGATGGCATCGGAAGCCCGAATCGATTAATATTTGCTGCTTGTGGTCGGGCTTTGCGAACTTGATCAGGAAGATCTTGGAGGAGAGGTCGTAGATGTTGGAGACACGGAGGGTTACCAGCGCGGCAGACAGCTCGTGGGCGATGACCTGGAGGTTTTAGCTGGGTCGCAGAATATGTACGGCAAGATATGCGTGTATACTTTAACATCGAGGGAAGAGAATCGCTGCTTCATTTCGTTGTGTTGAGCCGCAATGGTGTTGGAAATCTGTGTCTCTCTGTGTGTGTAGTAGGTAGTGGAGGGGTACAATGATGATGTTCGGTGCGGAGGGGTTTGTCAACATCCTGGTCATCCCTTTGTCATGGAATCCTGTCTTCTCTCTTCCCTCTTCTCTTCCCATGCTTATGATCAACCAAAATGCATTCGACTTTCTTTTCTGGAATATCTTGAACTATTTTTTTTATCATATCATAGCTTCTGCGTACCTGCAAATATTGTTTATATTACCAATGTAGCCGCTAATAGCAGCCTAGCAGAATGGGGCATTGTTTTGTTGTTCTCGTCTGCTCCGACCCAGAAGTACCTACGGTACATAATCGTCGGTTCCGCCAACCCCCTAATAGTGGGCCTTGACGTCGCAACTTTTGGGGCCCTTTATTACCACAAACGATTACCTTACAAACGATTGCTTTCATTTCCTGTACTGACAATGTAGTTCATTACTGATATGATGCTTTTTTTTTGGGCAACTTGGGGCTCTACATAAGCTCTAATTGCGTACATTTCTAGCTGCCCACTTTTGCTCGCATCACACCTCTCAACTTGTGGCGTCTAATAGTCGGTGCGCTGCCTGTTCAACCTGCGAGCTCCCGGTGAAATTAATCGCTTGTTGTTTTGCATTTCACATCTATCCCCCGCTTTCATCCTGTGCTGAGGCTGGCATGCCTAGATTGTATCATTGCAAGGGCCGAACGTCTCAGCTCTGGTCCCATGATATATGCAAGAGCTACTGATATACCATGGAAAAGTTCTAGCCATAGCTCATTCATGTCTGAGCCTGCAACAAAAACTAGAATACATTCCTCGATTGACTTGCAATTCCACTTGCCATCCAAGGTGCTTTCTTAGCTAGAGTTTGATGTTGTTTCTGTTTCTGGCAGCCTCTTCTCCATACGGCCAACCGCTACCCAACTGATCCACAGCATCTTCCACTTTCAATATAGCTCTTTGAGCCGCCAACCTCTCGAGCGTACTGAGTGCCCTGCATAGTACGTTTATCAAAATGATAGGTCTCACTCACTTCAATACAAAAGCTGGCTTATCCTATTCAGATATATTTTTTTCAACATCAACACCATCCTCCCCAACAGCCCATCCCTCGTATACAAGCCTATGTAACGGGTAGCTGATGTTACCAGTACCAGCGTATAGGCGCTCTCAAGTAAATTTTTGTTCTATCTAAAAGAATGTATCTAGCTGCCCACCAATTTCGGCTTTATCTCTATAGCTCATATTGGATCCCACCTCAATATTGTAGAAGATGCACACGGCAACTATCGATTAAAAAAAAATCTTTCCTCCTCTTTCAGAACACCCAAGAATACTACAACAGCTCGGCGCCGAGTCCATGGTTCTGACAAGTTTCAGATTTCCAGGCGTCAGTAAGCCTAGAGATATTTTGCCGATGCTTAAGCTACCCACCAGTAGCTTGCTCATGCCAGGCCTTGCTAGCAAGCTTCGAAAGCGCAGAGTTCTTTTAGGCATCTCCCCTACCATGATCACCAATTAACTCACAAAGACACGCATGCATGAACGCTACCGAAGCATCCCATGTGTCCACTGTCCCGAAACATGCTCATCATTCCAATCAACCAACACCCGGGCAATCATCTCAGGGCCCATACCCGCGCAATAAAACCCTCCTCTTGCGCAGCAGCTCCACAAACGCCTTTTTGCAAATTTACCCTCCTCTGATCAAGTCGGTCGCATACAGTGTTGTCCTGCTCTATCTTCCTTCGTCGACTTCTTGTCCTGTCATCATATCAACCAACCCCTTTACAGCATCAACTCAGAATAGGAATTGGGAAATATACAGATTCTCTCTCTCGATAGCGGCGCAATATACTGGGTAACTGAAATTACAAGATTCGAGGTTGAATAAATTTGAATTAGAATGTGAGTTAGTCTCGGGCCGCGGAGGAAAGGGGTAAATATAAGCTGAAGAGGAGAGAAGAGCATTGGGTTTGAAAAAAGAAACGAGAGGACTTTACACGATTGGATCAGTGGTAGTTGTGGAGCGAATGGAGAATTCGTAAAGGGGTTAAAGAAGGGTTTTGTTCATACAAGTAGCTATTTTACTGAGGGTTTGATGGCTATAGCTCTTGCTACCGCTACCACTAGGCCCGGGCAAGCACAAGTCAGCAGGCACTCTCCAAAACATGCAATATACAACACGCCGAGAGCGGGATCATTGTCGAGTTTGGAAACAATATAGGCTGAATCGATACCTAGACTCGAAACTGATATCAGGAGCTGGTCCAACAACCCAACAGAGCCGATTCCGAACAGCTCAGCTAGCTGACGACGTTTAGGTACCGTCTCTGGGGATATCAGCTCGGGGCACCCACCAGCTGAGCGAAGGGCATGCCTATTCAAGATTCGAGCGTCACTAAAACCACTCAAGCTCTTGCTTGGTCTTTAGGTACCCGGCTTCGGGGCCCTTGAAAATCAGCGGCGGTGCTCCTCAGCTCTACGGGTACGCGTTTTAATACATACATACATACATATATATATATATACCCGTAAAGCACCGAAAGAAGTCGAGCGAGATGGCCAAAGCCAGACTTGCGCGTTGAATTCTCGCCCCCCGATAATACGCTGCAAAGAGCTTTCGTCAATCCCCAACTTGTCGATACCGCGTCGAGCCATTCCGGCCTTGCGCTTTAGGGGCGCAACCTAATGCCACGTAGATCTCACGTCGGAGTGAGTGGTCCAGGCGTGTATTTTTCTAGCTCGCAAAGGACCATGTTCTTAGCCCTTGGAAATGTGATAATGACTGAAGATAGTGACCAATTTCAGCGCAAATTTTCTACTCTCTGGTTCTTGGCAGCGCGCTGTGTGATGTGCCACTCTTGAAGAGGAGGTTGATGTGGCGGTCCTTGGGCAGCGATCTCTTCCAGATAGGCAGATCGCCTGGCAGACTTCGAGCGGTCGCAGCTCTGGGAAGACGGCGGAGGTTGCGGAGGGTGGATCTGGACTTATGAGTAGCCCCTTTTGTTAAATTTTAGAGAGGAGGCAAGAGCCCCAATGGGCTCCGTGGGGTTTTTTACCATCTCCTGCGCACGCAACTTGTTTGCTCAACAGTCGAGCGCTTGCATGAATGGCTCCGTCCTCATCAGCTGCGATTTTCAGATTTGGATAACATTAGCGATGGCGGCCATCAAGGCTGCTTCCATGTACGAGTCTGCCATGGTTGACAGCTAGAATCTCTCGGTGGTGTTTGGTGGGTATGTCTGGTGGCGTTTGGCTACGAAGCCGCCAGATAGACAAGCCAGAATCTATGTCAAGGCACTTACCAGAGCCCTCTTGAAATTTCTCGTGCTTCCTGTATCAAACAATGCCTTTGTAGCAGCTCCAGCGTACTTGATCACGCTTTAAGATAGCTGGCTGCAGGGAACCGTGGCAAGATATTTGCTCCTTCAAGCATACAAACATGCCTTCATGGCAACCCAAGGTCCTCTAGACATTCCCATCACATCGTCCTATCTTCAGTCTGCTTCTCATCCATTCTGGTAAAGCCGATCTCGAGCCAATCATTGGGTTTGGATGTGTTGTGATCTAAGCGAGCAGGTGGAACTTCGATCACTTATCGGCGCGCCTTCTTCTCTCCTCAACCATCTTCCTTTCCTCTTCCAACCACGACTTCCATCCCAGAACCGCACAACTCCATCGCATATGAGACTGGCGACACCTGAATGGTATCGACGTCTCTCGCATGACAGATCTCCCTCCGGTACGTTTTCTTTGCTCCCTTAACTCCAGCTTTCAAGCTCGAATCTCGATCCATCCCCCCTCTCTTCCCAGGCCGCAATTGGCCTTCGCTCTTCCTCATTCCATCACCCCCCGCCGCCCCCCATACATCCACACGTGACAAGAGACTCACTTGCGAGCGACATCTTGCCCATGTGCCAAGAACCTCTCCCAAGCCTGCTGACCAGAACAGAACGAGCTCAATAGTCCTCTGCAAGAATAGAACTTCTTCAGTTGGCTAGTTCAGGCTCTGACCCGATCCGACTCACTCACAACCACAAGACCAACTGGACCGCAGGTCTGTCGAGCGTAGCCTACACGTCCTCCAAGACGCTCATAATCGTAAGTCATCCCATATCTCTGGCTGCCGTTGCAGGTAAATCGCTCGGGTGAGGTATGAAGCCTTCGTTTTTCACCTCAGGGAGCACAACCCAACTCCGTCCCCTCTCCATCTTCAACCTCACAACATTCCAACATTCCAACATCCAACCCCCCCCCCCCCCCCCCCCCCCAACCCATCTCCAACTTCTTCAGCCTCAATTTCTGCGAGGCAATACAAGCCTGTGGCAGCTTGCCTCTCTTCTCACCTCACCCCATCCCAGCTTCCACCTCAGTTGGCCCACAGGATTGCTTCAGGCGGTGTCGTGCCCGCCGCCTGTCAATCAACACCGAATCGTGCGAGTGTGTTTGACACTTGGCTGATTGCTAATAAATACCCTGGGTGCAGATCCATTCCGGTCGCGAACACTTACTTGCACACATCTTTCCTCCCTATCGCACCTGCCGTGTTCTCTTTCCGTTTCGAATTTCAGCGGCAGCGACCACCACCATCGCAACACCACAGCGGAGTGTGGACACACACCGGACACCGCTCTCGCGATCGTCCCGAGCAAACGAGCGATGTCCCCCTTCTCAGGCGAAGTGCAGGATGCCCAGAGCATCTTGCAGGCCCATATCCGAAAGACTTATGCCCAGAATGCCTTTGCTGAAGCATGGCGCAACCTTCCCGAAGTCCCTTCCTCCGCAGAGATGATGCCGGCGACAACAACCCAGAAGACCGAGGAGGAGTGGAACGCTTACCAAAAAGACACCGTGTACAATGAAGTCCTTCCGGAAAACGTGGTGGACGGCCCCTGGCCAAGCAAGGAGGCATACATCGGCACCCACTACCAATTGCACCGTGAGGATTCCATTGCCATGTTGAGACTCTCCATTGCCGAAGTCCAGCAGGATCCGGCAATGGTCGATAACCAAAACACCTGGGTGTACACTCATGTGAGTACTCATCCGATCTTCGAGTGCCAGCAGTGCAATGCAGTCAATAACTGACATCCTTTCAGGTGACCGTGGTCGGACTTCAATGCGCTCGTAATGGTATAGCTTCCCGCATAGAATTCTCTACGGAGCGTGCTGGTGGGATACGCATTCGTTGGGAACAATCCAAGCGACTTGCGCAAGGAACCCTCGTTGCTCTGAGTACGCAGGAGGATGGATTCCGTAGCATCTGCAAAATTGCAACAGTTGCTGCACGACCAATCGAGGGTGGCCTGGACCAGAATCCACCAACGGTTGATTTGTTCTGGGGCGAAATTAATGACATGTTCGTTGATCCGGTGGAGAGTAAGCTGTCTGTTCCTCTTCTGGAAGTATCAGCTAACCGCGTCTTCAGAATACATCATGGTAGAGGCCCGCCGCGGCTACTTCGAGGCATCAAGACATATGCTCGTAGCTATGCAGAAACTAATGACCGAGAGGTACCGTATTACCCAGCAGCTCTCGGGCGGAAGACAATTGCTAACATATCAAGATTCTCCTTTGAGAGACATCTAGTCCACCTCGACACAGATATCCAAGCTCCTGAATACCTAGATGAACAACCTTATGTGGACCTGACCTCTCTTGAGCAGGTGGACGAGGACCCGGATTCCCCAAAATATTCGCGTGATCACCCCTTGCTCAACGTCGATGTGATCAAAGGTTTTCCCGAGAACATCTCATCGAGCATGGACAAGTCTCAGCTCAAGGCCTGCGAGACCATGCTGACAAAAAAGATTGCATTGGTCCAAGGTCCGCCAGGAACTGGTAAGACCTTCGTTTCGGTTTCCGCGTTGAGGGTCTTGATCAGCAATCTACGTCCAAATGATCCGCCTATCATTGTAACGGCCCAGAGCAATCATGCCTTGGACCAATTGCTGAAGCACGTCATGAAATTCGAACCAAATATCCTCAGACTTGGTGGTCAATCTGACAAATCCAACGAAAAAATCCTCAAGCGTACTCTGTACGAACTGCGCAAGTCTAATCCCAGTGCACCTGGCCTAGGGAAAGGCATCAAAGCTGCTGCCATGGAGCACGAATCCCTCTGCGTCCAAATCAAGACCATCATTTCGCCTCTCTTGGATGATAGAATTCTCACGGCCGAGACGCTGCTCAAGCATGGTGTCATCACCCAAGCCCAAAGTGATTCGCTCCACGCCGACGAGTGGGTGGAGGATGACGAGGAGAATGATTCTGACATTGCTAGCTGTGAGTCTCTCGTAGCAACTCTTTTGAACTCCTTAGAGCGACGCTAACCTCTCCAAGGGCTGACGGAGGAGGGCCTTATGCGAATCCAAGGTGCCCCTATGATAAACTTTGGTTTGCCTTTGGAAGAAATTGACGTGGAGCTTGAGCAGCTTCGCGACTTGGAGGAAGCAAATGACGATCGTGGTTTCGACGAAAAGGATGGCAACTTCGCCCTCGGCGGTAATTGGTTTCCTTTTGAACGTAGACATACTGGCCTACACAGCCAGCCTGTGGATGATGCGAAGATCAAGAAGCTTCTTGAAAAACGCAAGAGTCTTTATGCCATCCCGCTAGGGCGCCGAGGAGAAGTATACCGATACTTTGAGAGACGAATAGACGCCGTCATGGTAGCCGAACTTCGACAAATTTTCGAGAAGTACCAGCGATGTGTCGATGACTACTCCGTAACAAGGGTAAGCAGGTAGTCACTTCTTGTGTGCCCAGGCTAACATTTGGAAGTCGCTCGTTAGCATCAGCCTGGTTCACAATCTCAATATCAAGGTCGTCGGTTGCACAACAACTGGTCTCTCGAAGTATCGCGCCTTCTTGTCTGCATTGCGGCCAAGAACCCTTCTCATCGAAGAAGCTGCCGAGACTTCAGAGGCTAAGATCATTGCCGGATTGATAGATAGTCTGGAGCACTTGATCTTGGTAGGTGATCATCAACAATTGCAGGCGACTGCCACTGTGAAGGCTCTAGAAGATGCCCCGTATCACCTGAATGTCTCCATGTTCGAGCGCTTGATCAACAACTCGATGCCATTCGTAATGTAAGTTGATCGGGTAGTGGCCAAATACTCCTCGGCTTCCCACGAGGCAAACTTAAACCATCAATCTGACTTCCCATTCTTCTTAGGTTGAATCGACAGCGCCGCATGATTCCGGACGTCAGAGAACTGCTCTGCGTCGAGCCTATGCCATTCTATAGGAACCTCCACGACCATGCGAGTGTGTTGGATCGTGTCCATAATCGTCTGCCTGTGCCTGGCATGGGAGGACTTGATACGTACTTCTTCCACCACACCTGGGGCGAATCTCAGAGCACAGATCGCAGTCGCTGCAACCTCACCGAAGCCGAAATGGTGGCGGGTTTTTTCAACTATCTCGTCCACAACGGAACCAACCATGAGAATATCACGGTCTTAACTTTCTACAACGGCCAACGAAAGTTGATCATCAAGACCCTTAAGAAGCATGCCCAACTGAGCGAGATCAGGTACTTCAAAGTCTTCACCGTTGATTCCTACCAAGGAGAGGAGAACGACATCATCTTGCTCTCATTGGTTCGAAGTAATCAGGAGTGGAACATCGGCTTCTTAGAAAATAAGAATCGTCTCGTAGTGGCTCTGTCGCGGGCTCGGCGAGGTCTGTATCTCTTTGGCAACTCTGTCACCTTGACTGCCACAGAGAGCGACGGGATGAACTATAATGGCCGCGATCCATTGTGGCTCCCAATTTTGCAGCACATGCGTGGCGTGGGCCGCATGGATATCGATAGTGGCTTGCCTGTTACTTGCCTCGTACATGGTAATGTCATTGCGATCCACGATCCCGCTGACTGGTGGAATTATACTTCAGGCTGCGACCTTCCGTGTGAGCAAGGCCCTCTCCCTTGTGGACATCCTTGCACACTGAAGTGCCATCCTTTCGATCATGTGCGAGTGTACTGCATGGCAGCTTGTCCAAAGATCCTATCCTGCGGCCATGGATGCTCGAGAAACTGCCACCAGTACTCTGCCAATTCCTGCCTGTGCGAGGGATGCTATACCACTCCGAGCGCGCTGGTAGAGAACGTTTTTTCAGAATACGAAGATTATCGAGACTTGGCATCCAGTCCTAGCTCGAACAAGGGAGACGTGGAGATCAGACGCCGACTTATTTTCGACCAAAGTCCCTCAAACAGGTTCAGAAGCTCAACGGTACGATCAATGCACCATCGTTCAAGACAAGATAGCATGTCAGCTCCACGAGGTGATATCATGGGTAGCCCTGGCTCAAACAACTTTAATGGCCAGCAGAGTGCGCAACATCGTAATAATCCATGGGGGCAATGGAATGCTGCCAAGCATGATAAAGAGCAAGAGGAGGAGCAAAAGTTGATTGCTGCTCGAACTCCCAAAAATGACCTTTCAAAGCTTGTATTCGAAGAGACGTACAAGCCGGTGCTCATCATGAATGGGGTGAGAGTAGCAGACCGACCTGGCACGGTTCGCTCGATCATCCCTCGTGCTCTGGACAATGTTGCATATCCGTCCACAGAGAAGTCCGGACCAGCTGCACCAGGCCCACTAGCTTCCTCTACATCAAAGAATCCGAGGCTCCAGGGTACCGATGCTCCTCCCTCGTGCACCGACGAAAATAGAAGCCACATGGGTGACAGTAATGCCGCTTCAAGCCTGCTCGGCGATGTAGTTGCAAGTTTAGCGCTAGAGCAAGCCTTGCACCGCAACTCGCCAGAGGTTACAGTGGTGGGAGGTAGAAATGGCAAGGACTCTGGCCGCTCTGAACCGAATACATCCAACGCCCGAAATCAGAAAGGAGCTCAGTCCAAGAATGGTGGCCTTCGAGTTCAAGTTGGTGCGAATGAAATGAGTTCACCAAAAGCCGAGACTTCTTCTGCCCATCGTTTTGGACCATCGCAAGGTTCCCAAAGCCTGTTGGATAGCGATACTAGTGATTTACCTAGCTGGACATCGCCAAAAGTCTCCCAAAGCCAGGAAGTTTCACAGCAACCAAGCTTAGATTCGCAGTCTTCAAGTGTGCTAAGCAACTTCTCGACGTTGGCTCTTTCTGGATCTCCAGTGTTCGTCCATGTAGCTCCCGTGGCACCAAACTTGGGTCCTACATCGCGCACCAGCATGAGTGACATCTCCTCGTTGGGTCTGCCGTCACCAGCATTCGCGTCCCGACGCAGCATCCCGCAGGGCTCGGTCTTCGCTCCTAGCTCGTTCATGGATGATGCCGCCACCGAAATGTCATCTCTACATCTCGTGTCTCCAACTTTGAGCAGTGACAACCACTTCCCAGGTGATACGAGTGAGAACCTCAACCCTACAGTCGACACGATCCAGGAGGAAGTTCCAGTTGAGAGCGGTGGTGCTACTCGTGCCCCTGATATCTTCGATGATGATTTGTCGGACCTGAAGGGTTTCAGTTCCCTTGTTCTGACCCAGCTTGCAGAGAACGAGATTGCCGACACTCAGGAGGAGGTCGCAGTTGGGAGCGACGCAATTGACCGTAACCCTTGGAATTTTGGCGACGTTGCACCGGATCTGGTGGTTTTCGGATCGAACCCCCCTGTTCGCCGCACTTTCATGACAACTTCTGCCGATGCCCCAGCACCAGACAACAAGGCTGCCATCGACGATGACGAGGACTTGATTGAATTCGACATCTAGACCTCCTTCGAAACACTAAATGTAAAATTCTTCATCGATCCTTCTTTGCTTCATTCGGCAACCAAGTCTCTCGATCTTTCGGATGTACCTTTCAAAAACTTGAAAAGTTCCCTATGCGGTTCTTACTGCAATTGCACAACCCTCCTCTTGTACCGCCGGTGCTGGCGTCTCGCTAGATCTATGCCACGGACTCGGATTTCTTCTCGCTGCGTGTTTGCTAGCTAGGACGTCTTTGCTGGCAACTTGGCTTCGGGTGGCTTCTTGATAATGTTCTTGGTCTGGTGGAACGAAGGATGGGTGGTTTTGACGACTGGTAGATTGGAATCAAATGGGTGGGTAGATAGTCCAAAAATGGAACCCCATCTCAATTATTCCGTTGGCGAGAAGTAGTGCTGGTGTTGAGGATTTGTATCCGTTAGGGAGACCCTACGGTGGATCCTTTGTGAAATCAATGTTGCTCGCTCCATCCTAGTGTTCGGCCGCGCATTGCAAGTCAGCAAGTGCTGGCTAGAGTTGGTGTTGACTTTGACTTTCCAGACCTGGCTGGTTAGAAAGAAGACGCTCAAGTGAGCGAGGCCAAACAATGAACCAGGTAGTTTTGAGCACCAGATTGTTAGTTTTTATCTTTCCCGTTGTGATTGGTACCTCCCACACCAAGTCCTGACTGGCAACCCGTTTCCTGCAGTACCCCTTCCTTGCCACTCACTTGTGTTCGTTGACTTTAGTGTGGCGAAGAAAGGGGGCTCTGACCTAGACAATGCGTCCTCGAGCGCTCTCGTGTTATCACTCTCCAGCGTGGTCTGCATGAGCTGGGTGGCTGGGTGGGTGGGTGTTACTACTCTCTGTTGTGCTTGTGTATTGCGCTTTGCCGAAAAGGGGGCAGATATATTTTTTTTTATCAGAAAGCGTAAAGGGGATGATGAGTGATGACTTGTTGATTTGTTGACTCGGAATGGTCCATCTTGGTCCCAGTTAGAGTTATGTGGGCACTTGCTGCGCAGAAGAAGGAAACCTCCCTCCCTTCAAAAAAAGAAAGGAAGATCTGAGCAGCTAAAGGAGATTCCTCTTGAGACTGAGACGGACTCCGTATTGCTTGTGTCGATCAAGCCAGATCATTCAAGATCTGCGGGAGGAGTATTGTTTGTCATAAGCAGAGCAGAGCAAAGCCCAGTTTCCACTGCTGGCCAGGCAGGCGGGCAGGCAAGCAATATTTCGTGTTAAAATGGACGACGGGGATCTTTTCTTCCTTTCTCGCGTTGTTTTGGTTTTCGTTTTTCGTTGAGGTTTTGCTTTTTCTTTTTTCTTTTCTCTTTCCTGGACCAAGGGAGAAGAGAAATCTTTTCGGTGTCGGGATTTAAACTGGAATTGGACTAGACTGAACTGGACTGCATGCCTGAGCTAGATAGCTTCTTCCTGCAGGTGGGCAGACAGCATTGCAGAGAGCCGGAGTCAGAAGGTACGTACATACGTATGCTCTAGCCTGCCTCTGGAATTATCGTATAAAGACCAAGACCGTTGATGTGGACGAAGAGTCGTTGAGTTGCGTATGTGTTCGAATTGCAGAACAAACAAGCCCTTGGTAGCGGCAGACTCGAGCTAGCAAGCGCTTCGCAAAGGACCGCGACCGTAAAGGAATACCTCTTAATCAGTTAGCAAATTTCTCTTTCTCTTTGCGGTGGGAGCTATTAGCTAGCTAGAGCTGGAAGATGGGAGTTCCGTAAGGGGTTCCTTGTTTTGTTATCGATAGGAGAAAGTCTCCTATCGATAAGAATAAGGCAGAGGGGAGAGGGGGATGAAGGTGTTTGCTTAATGCTAAGCTTTACCAAGGAGACTGAGAACTGGTCCGGACAGGCTCACCATCACCTGAGCAGCTCTTTCTCCGTTGTCCAAGGAAGAGGCAGTGGGCTGATTATCAATTCTTTGCTATGTTTTATTTATTTTTCGGTATCGGAAGAGGATTATTTTGTATGATTTCGAGCTCGTGAGGTCCTCCTCGGTCTTCGTGGCGCCTGTGGAGAAGAAGGGGGCCGACGGCGAGACATGCTGGCGGCGATCTCTGAGGTGTAGCCGGACGGTAGGTAGCTGCTTGGGGTAGACTGGCTGGTTCCCTTTCCCTGTTTCTTCTCGCACATCCAAGTCAGCGTTGTTGTTTCTTCCTTTGTGAAGAGTTGCTTGCGTGCCTTTCCTTGAAGTCCGAAAGATCGAACTCATACAGGCGCTGAGCTTGCAACGTACAGCTAGCAAGCATCGAGGGTGTCTCAAGACAAATCAAATCTTCAAAAATACATAGCGGAAGACTTACTTTATTAGGCTTTGTCTGCCGTTGCTGGGGAGCCGCGGTCGCGTTCCAGTCAGTTGTGGTTGTTATGGTGGTTGTGATGGTTATAGTAGTTGTGATGTTGATGGTCGGTGGACGCGTAGTCGCGTTTCGAGATTGAGATTCCCAAATTCATCAGGCAGATTTTTTTAAGCGCGATAGCCGATTCGGAAATATCGGCCGTCAAGGGCTTTCTGATTGGCTAGTAGCTACGCGAAATACATATTCATTGCTGTGCTTTTACGGCAACTGTTATTACCTGCTCGGATTCTTACTTAAATGGTTCGTTACATTCTTGGAAATTTCTTTTTGGCTGAATCCTGCCCTCTTGTTTAGATACTCATGCCAGAGCAGACGGCAATTAGGTCCGACGATGGTTTGCAATTGATATGCCAAAACATGGGATATATAAGCCCAGCAGGCTTGGGGAACAGGATTTACTCATACACGACACGCAGAAAGCAGAAGCGGTGGGATCCAATGCACGAAGCGGTACACGTCCTCCGACTGCGCCTAGCAGCACTGGCCTTTATTCAGAATCAAGCACATGCAACGATTCTGCGCAATTTTATTGAGAGAGCAAAAGCTTCGCGACGGAGAACAAATGCAAAGGAGAGTTTCTTTCACCAGTCTCCCGCTACCTTCCCGCCTTGAGGTTCCACAGCGCTACAAAATGAACGGTAGGAGCAAAGCTTTGCTAGCATGGCATACCGTTCAAATCTATTCGGACGGGGAACATGGAGCATACGAGGAAAGGTGGCATCTTGTTGCTTTCTGGTCGCAGTTAGAGTCACAAATTCAGTGCCGATAGCATGAAAAGACTTACTCCCTTCTCTGCATGGTCAGCCGCTCTACATAGGGAGATTTATATATCCGTCTCGTCGTTTTGAAGGCGAATATACAGGCTTATCAGGCTGATGATTCTGTGAATCAAGAACGATGAAGTTAGGATTAGGTTGAACTATACCCCTGATGCACGCACTAGAATCTACGTACTGTAGTACTACGTCCCAGGCGTAAGTATTATCCCTCGAGGGTAGGGAAACCAGGGGGTTTAAAGTGGAAACTAAACTTTTGAGGCACCCTCGAGGGGTAATACTTACGCCTGTACCGTGGTATGAAGATCTTGGCGGCGCGTGGACGGCTGTTCCTTCGCCAGGATCACCAAGGGCGAGCATCCACATCGACTCCGCGCTGGGTTGCTTCAAAACTGTAGCCTAACTACAGAGAAGGAGAGGCCCTTGTTGGCTGCCAAACGATGGCATACATGGCTCGGGACTGAGAAGAATGAATCTGAGCTTCTTATAGCCAAAGCTTTCAGCTCTGCTCCAATCTGTTTGCAAGATATTTTCGCGGCCAATTGCCAGATGGTAAGTACCACCACAAACTATTCGGGATTCTGGAGGCTAATGGCTGGGTTGACTTCCTCGTTCTCGGAGCATCTTGATTTAGCCCGCATCAACGCACGACTTCCAGCCCTATCCGCCTCCAGCCGATGAACTACGTTGTATATTGAAGCACAGCACGCGGTGGTGGATGTGGACACCTCTATCGGAGGGTCTCAAGATAAACTCAAAATATGATAAGATACTGCGTATTTAGGGGTCCGGCATCTCTCTCTTGCGAAGCCTTTATAGAGATCAAAAAGGAGGTCTTGAGGCTGAATATGTATGAGCAGCAGTCTTGCGAGTGCCCATACCACCGACTCGCCACTGTGTGGGGTGCACTGCCATCGGGGCTCTGGCGAAGGATGAGGTCCTCCTGCATTTCCTCCCTTGCCGATGCCAGAGGACAGTGCGTAGAAAGATCTCTCGCGTCTGGTCTGCAGTCGGTCCTACTCCGCTTGCGTTGGCTGATGTGCTGGGTCTACTACCGTACCTACTCTAGCGATGCTTTATTTCCATGATCCTTCAGCAGCTTTATCCTGCCTTTTGGCTCTTGGAGTGAAGTTCGGAGACTGCGGACAAGGCTCATCAGATCGCTGACAGAGAACTGTGGTAAAGAACATCCTTCTCTGCGCGTTGGCGAGCTCTATTAAGTGGCTGTTGGGTTGCTTGGGGCGTGGTGCTAGCGACGCTAGGGTGGTGTCGAGTGAGGTTGAGGGGGTGTACCGGTATGGTCGGTCAGTTGCAAGATTCAGAATCAAGCTAAGCGAAGTCATCAATGAATCGTGAGTACTGTACGACATGCGTGCATATCTGCATACAAAGTATCTGAGGTCGGAATTAGCAACACTGGTCGTCACGTTGGTCTTTTGGCAGGCTAAATCGACATCGCTCAGAATTTAGAAAACCTCGAGTCTGCATGCACAACATTCACTTGGCCCTATGCTGTGCCACCAGCTCTCGCGCTGTACTGCTACCGAGTCATCTTCATTTTTCTATCATCTGGGCCCAGTACTCCAGGGTGTCAGTCTGCCGCGGGCCACCGGAATTTTTCTCAACTTTTGAGGTCATCAAAAACCGGGTATTGAAGATCGGACAGTTTCTTTCCTGATTTGCACTTTTGTCTCTCTATCCATGATGCCGCGGCCATGTTATGAACGAGGTAAGTAGCTTCTCAGGGTTTAGTTTTACTTCCAAGTTCTGAGGAGTAAATGAAAGTCAATGACAAGTTCACATCCTGTCTCGCTATTGATCTACCTATCGAGCAAGGATGCTCTCAGGAATGCAGCTGAAGGCTGAAAAACGGCGCCCAACTGCCGCCGTTATCCCTGTGGCTCGCATATGGCCATACATTAGGCCAAATGTCATGCCCAAACCTCCCCGACGCAGCTGTCCAGCCAGCCACCTGTCGAGCGCAGAGACCTTCGTTTGTTGCTTGACAAAAATGTGACAGATCGCATGATCAGATGCTGAAAAGGCCCATGCGAGATCTGCTCACATTTCCATATCTTTCCTTCATGGAGACGATACTAATTTTGGCACTACACTCTACCTCGATTTATCAGAAGCTGAATATAAACGACGAAGAGTGGCGGAAATCCGCATCGCATTAAGGTGGCAACTTAGGAGGAGGATCTGGCAGCCCGCATACTCAGGGACGAGTACCAGGACGGATACTCGAGCCCGAGCAGCATGTTAACGAATCCCTTTCCCTTTCTCAGTTGAAGCTTTGTCTATAGTTGCGTAACATCTGGACAACGTTCAAGCGCCACAAGAATCTCAAACATGGCTTCCCTACCTTTACCCTTCGATTCCGCTATATCTTTGGGCGCAAACAACCCGGCAGAAGCTGCGCAATCAAGACCGTCCAACTCGAACTCTCCGAGAACTATTTCACACCCGGCTGATCCACGAGTAGAGCTTTCTTCCGAAGAGCTCGCGGAAGCACAAACAGCGGTCACACAAGCGCAAGACCAGATTGAAATCGATGACCTCGACCCAGATTCTGCCTTCGACGCAGGCTACGAAACAGACTCTGTGGGTTCAACATCTGCTTCTATTTCGAGTAGTGTGAGAGACTTCGCATTCGAAAATGGTAGGAGATACCACAAGTTCAGGGAGGGGTCGTATAACTTCCCCAATGATCCTAGTGAGCAGGAAAGGGAGGATATGAAGCATGCTATGATGGTCAATCTTCTGGGAGGGCAGTTGCATTTTGCGCCGATTGGCGATAACCCGCAAAACATTCTGGATATGGGGACGGGAACTGGCATATGGGCTATAGAGAGTGGGTTGTTCAAGGTCGATTCTTCAAGGAAATGTATGGGAAAGTGCTGACCCCATTTCTAGTGGGTGATTTATACCCAGGCGCCAACATTCTCGGCGTAGATCTAAGTCCAATACAGCCCGAATGGGTGCCCCCCAACGTCAGGTTCATGGTCGACGACGTCGAGTCTCCCTGGCTCAAGCCACCCAATCACTTCGAATACATACACAGCCGACACACTGTGATGGCGATACGAAACTGGCCTCTTCTAATGCAGCGAGCTCTAGAGTACTTGCCTCGATTCTCGACACGCTTGGCAGAAGCAGCAGCTAACGAGGCCCAGGCATCTCAAGCCCGGAGGCTGGATGGAGCTTCAGGAGATTCACCACTACCCCTATTGCCACGACGGCTCCATGCCGCCTGACCACACCATCGCGCAATACTGGAGCCTCGTCATTACCGCTCTGGCCAACCTGGGGGTGAATTTCAATGCCACCCTTCTCCTGGAAGACATGATGCGAGAGGCAGGATTCGTCAACGTATCGACGCGGATATTCCACGTGCCGATCGGGGTTTGGCCCAAGAACAAAGTGCTTAAGACGGTGGGCCTGTACTGGAGGACGATTCTGCTGGACGGGTTATTGCCGATTGCGTTGGGGCCGTTGACGAGGGGCTTGGGGTGGTCGAAGGAGCAGGTCGAGGTATGGCTGGTGGAGTGCAGGAAGGCGTATATGGATAGCTGGGTGCATAGCCATATGCCTCTCCATATCATCTGTGGGCAGAAACCCGGTGGTGGGAGTAGGGCAGCTGCTTGGTAGTTTATGGGAGGTTTCTCGAAACATCAAACGCAAACGTGGAAGCAGTTGGATTTGTTGTTGTTGTTGTTGTTGTTGTTGTTGTTGTATTTATTAGCGTCGGGCGGATAGCAGGCGCAGCCTGCCGCCCTGGGACCTCCCATGGGGTACGGCGACCTGCTAAGCTAAGGAGTTACATACAAGACAGCCTTCGAAAGCAGTTCAAAGTGGTGCAGCAAAAGCTACTATCGTCTGCGCCCTTCCCTTACAGATAGGATGGATCACAGTAACAGGAGGATCTCTCGCCAGAAGAAAAGAAACCAGAAAGAGAGTAAGACAGGCGCAAGCTGCCGTGGCCATCGTAATAGTATGGCTATGCTCGAGTCGCAAGACGACTAGTATCGAGGCCGGACCGGGGTCAGCCGTAAGTGCACATGGCAGTGCCAAGAAGAGAAAAAGAGCGAGAAAGAGAGAGAGGTGCTCGTAACCAATACCGAAATCAAAACAGAACTCCAAAACCAGTCCATCTATATCGTACAGCAGTATCTGAACAAGTTCCCCGGGAAGGCACCACGCTGCCCCCAAGGACCCTAGCAGTTGGATCTGAGACCATCGATCTGGCGTATTGGAGCTGGGGCATATATATATATATATATATATATATATATATATATATATATGTATATACACCTATGTGAGAATAGCATCAGCATTTTCAGCGGGCGGCACTCCATAGTCACGATGATTCATGTCAGGCATTTCGCACAACGAATTATCTTCACTGAATACTTGGGTACGTATCTCTCCTGCCAGCAATATTCCCCTCGATAGCCGATCATGCCACGATGGTCGCATAGCATCTCACACACACCGCATCCTTTCTTTCCGTTCCCTCCCTCCCGAACACTCTTTCATTCTCCTTATTCAACATCCGCCGTCGGGGCTCGCTTATCGTCTCTGGCTTCTTCTACAAGCCTCTACGGAATTAAGCCACCTCTCAAGAGGACAACCCCGATCGCCTTCTGAGAACGCGGGTGCATGGCTGGATCTTCTGTTGCCCATCGCTCGCTTGCTCGTTGACGTGTAGCGGGAGTGGTTGATTATGCATTGTTATGCAGCTCGCTTGCATGATCTAGAATCGGGGGTGAAAGGAGACGATCTTGGATGCTAGTGGCTTGAGCAACTTGTCCTGCAGCTGCAAAGACGGTACGTGTTGTCTAGAATGGGGGAGTCGAAGCGGCTGGCAATACATGTCGAACGTATAATTTCGCAAGGGATCTTACCAGGACTTAAACCGATCAACCTACTACGTACTACTACATATGAGGATTTATTCAGCCTTAAGAAGTATCTTGAACCAGTATTTAGTCTGTGCAATGGAGTTGACGAGGCTTTAAGGCATTCAGAGATCACCGCTCTACGATTTATGGAGCTAAACTGGGTCCGACATTTATTCATGGGGAGGAAGATAGTAAACCTGCGAAGCATCTACCGGTAGCGCAATACGCTCGCTAACTGGCCTCACTTCGGTCTGAACCCTCATCCAACCAATCTACCCACTCTGCTTGAGCCCGTACATCGTACATGTATTTGTCTTGATTCCTGCTTGCTACAGGAATAACCAAGAGGCTTTAATGGGATTATCAGGCGGTTGATATTGGGCTGCTATCGTTTACTCTATGCCATGCTTGTCGCTGGATATCCTGCGGTCCAGTTATATATCACAGGGAGTGATGTACGAGTACGGTATGATGCTGGCAATAAGAGGAGCAAGTTATCAAGCAATGACAAGCATGCTCAGTGGAGCAGAGAACAATAGTGCCCCGCATGGCTTTCCTTGTTTGCTTCCTTTGGTCTTTCTTTCCCTCTTTTCATTTTTCTCCTGCGTTTTGCAACACTGTTGCATATTTACGTTTGCGTTTACGTTTGTGTTTGTGTTTGTGTCTGTGCATTTGTGTGTTTGTGTGTTTGTGTGTTTGTTTTTGTTTTTGTTTGCGACTCCGAGCGAAGTGAAGTGATTGGTTCTTGGGAACGGGTGTGTGCAGCATTTGGGACTTCGAGAGATGCCAGGAGAAAGCGCAAGGAGTTGAAAGATTGGAGATTGGTTGGATCCCGGCACCTGGGCCGGGTGTTCGGCCATAAATCACGAGAAGGAAAGGAGAGGAAGTTCCGTATTCCGATGACTGGGGATAAAACGGAGATCGGCAGACCAGACTCATCAAGAGGAACAGGCGGTGATGTTCAAGGCCATGATGCGAGTGGTGGGGGCGCAATTGAGCGCTGGATCGTCGGGTATTTCATTTGGGAGAAGCTCTGTGCAGGCGAGATGTGAATCGAGGAACGGCAATCGGAAGTTTGGCTCGTCCAGAGAATTGCTGTCGGCAAGGAGCTCCTCGTCATCGCAACTGGTAGAGCTAGCTGCAACCATTGCTCGAGAAACAGCCAAGCTTGACGCATACATGCAAGCCAGCGGGCTCCCTACCCCATCCTTCGATGTGAATGGACCACTGAACTTCCCGAGATTAAATGATGAGATGCAAAAGGCGAGAGAGGAGGTCATAAAAGCCGCAAAGGAACTCGGAGATTTGATGACCGGGCCGACGGAGACCGTGAGGTGGATGGCGTGGGATGTGAGTCCTCGCTTCTCGTGGGAGAGAGGCTGGTAAACAACAAGTACTGATATTGGATGACAGCATAATAATTCACTGAGTTTACATGCAATATACCATTACAAGATTGGTGAGTTCTAGAGCAGCTCTCCCCAAATTTTGACATACGGGCTTAGCTAACGGACCCAGCACAATCATTTCCTGTTGACAAGACTGCCACCTTCTCTCAGATAGCCGAGAAAGTCGGCCTGGGGGAACTCAATGTTCGGAGATTCTTGCGCCATGCGATGACGAACCGGATATTCGAGGAGGCTGCTCCTGGCGTCGTGGCTCATACTGCTGCTAGCCGTGTTCTTGCTGAGGATAGGATGATGAAGTGAGTGATCCCGAATCATTTTTTGCTTTTTTCGGCTATTCGAGGAAAGGTTTCAGACACACCAATAAGCAAGCTTCAAAACTTGCTTCGCGGCCTTTCTCTCCCAACACTTCCCCCCTTGTGATTCAAGTCGTCAGAAGCTAACCCTCTCTCGCAGCGACTGGGTAGGTTTCTGCGTCGAAGACATGTGGCCCGCAGCATCACAGACTGTCCCTGCTCTAAAACGCAACCCCTCTGCCGACGACATGACCCAGACCGGCTTCTGTCTCGCCAACAACACGACAGACCTGGAACCCATGTTCACCACCCTCGGCAAGTCCCCCCAGCGCGCACGACGCATGGGCGGCGCCATGCTCTCTCTCACCGGCGGAGAAGGCTACGAGCTCTCCCACCTCCTCGCCAGCTACGACTGGGCCACCCTCGACGCTCGCAGCGCGCAAATCGTCGACGTCGGCGGCTCCCACGGCTTCGCATGTGTCGCGCTCGCCGAGCGCTTCCCGAACCTGACGTTCGTCGTCCAGGACCTGCCGCAAACCATAGCGTCCGCGCCCGCGCTCGCGGGAGATCTGGCAGCGAGGATCCAGTTCCAGGCCCACGATTTCACCCAGCCGCAACCCGTGAGAGGCGCGGACGTCTACCTCTACCGCTGGATCCTGCATAACCACTCGGATAAGTATGCTGTCAATATGCTGCGCCAGCTCATCCCCGCGCTGAAGAACGGCGCCAGGGTGGTGATTAACGACCACTGCCTGCCGGAGCCCGGGACCGAGAGCGCAAGGGACGAGAAGATCATGCGGACGATGGATTTGGTGATGCTGACGTTGCTGAACGCGCAGGAGAGGACGGAGGGGGAGTTTAGAGAGTTGTTTGCGAA
Organism: Drepanopeziza brunnea f. sp. 'multigermtubi'; assembly: GCF_022702325.1. Classification (NCBI taxonomy): domain Eukaryota; kingdom Fungi; phylum Ascomycota; class Leotiomycetes; order Helotiales; family Drepanopezizaceae; genus Drepanopeziza; species Drepanopeziza brunnea. The sequence continues at coordinate 1,801,978 of NW_027094078.1, read as the reverse complement.
GACGGATCACAGGTTTAGGTTTTTGGGGGCGCGCAGGGCTGAGGGGTGTCGAATGAGTGTTGTAGATGCTGTTTGGGAGGGGGCGGACTTTGGTGGGGAGGGGAAGGAATGATGTTGATTGGGTAATTCGTTGTTGGGAGGAGGATATGACTGAAGTGTAGATCTTGCTTGAATTGGTGTGGTAACATGGAGTTAGGTGCGGTCCCTTGTACGTAGATTATGATTTTGTTAGTTGGAAACCAGTTGGAAACTAAATAAGTTGAATAGCACAGCCGGACAGTCCCAAGCTATAAGTACGTCGATCCATGTGAACGGATCCACGTATGTCTATTATCCTCACATCTTCCAATACTCGGGACTTCCGGCCCCTTCTTGATCGCATCTTTGCTATTCGGCAAACATTGACGTTATCTGTGTCCAAGAGCCGTACACGCACTCGGGCACCAAAACCTAGAACCACTCGTCTTACGAATGCTATGCTTTGATAGAATCGTAAGATAGTCAAGACGATGCTCAGTACCTCGCTGAGCGATTACGAGTGATGACTTACGTACGCAAAAGCGTAAGTCTTCGCACTTAGCAACGCCGTTCTATTCGCAACAAAGATCTTTTATAAGTCGATGTGAACGGCTTCGCCACTTTAAACGTCTATCGGCAACCTTTGATAGATCTGATTATAAACTATATCACTTACCTCGTCTTTCTTTTTAAGTGCTTAATTAAAGAGGACTTTAATATGTGGCACGATATGTTCGAACTAAAGGTTGAGCTTAAAAGTCGAAGAAGAGACCTTGCGGCTTGGTTTAATGCTAATAAGATAGATTACATTGGACTTTCGAGCGACTTTACTTATAAAGCTAGTCACGTTCTAGACTTGACCTTTTCAAATATTCCGTTTGCTCAAACGACAATTCGCTTCGATCTCTATTCGGGCTTAGACCACGAAACTTAAGTTACGACTATCTTTAGCCGAGAAGTCGTTCTTTTAAAGCGCTTTCAATATCGAGTACCGGATCAAGACCTCGAGAAATTCGCTTCGCTTGTAGCGCTAAGCGTAAACTAACTTCTTAACTCGTGGACGATATATTCTATTAAAGAACTTGATTAGCTTGCGATCAGTTTAGCCGCTGCTTTCAATTTTGCTTTAAAAGTTGCGAAATAGCTTGCTCGGGAAAGGCTAACGGCTGCATTATAATAGACGGCAGACTATTAGACAGCGTATAAAAAATATTTAATAGCGCGCTTTATAATATACGACGAAGAACCGACTTAAGAAACGCGAGACTAGCTCGCTACAATCAAGAAAGCTAAAAGGGCTTATTAGACTTACGTGATCGACGAAATGAAATCGGACTAAGACTTGTACAAGGTTATGAGCTAGCATAAGCTTATTTTGTGACGACACGCCAGGTCTCCTGGACGCACCTCACATGCGCCAAGCTACTTCCCTCCTTTTTTCCTTCGTATTCTTCGTATTCCCTTATTCCTCGCTTTTGACCTATGAACCATGGTTCACGAGTCCTTGGCGCTTCTACCTTCGTGTATATAGACCTCAGCTACCTTCGACCTTTACACTCGGTAGTTGTTGATTTTAAGTCATTACTTTAAGATTCTCTTGAGCTCTTATGTGAACCCCCGCGCTCCCGTGAGTTCCTTCAGGTAATCGCTTAAGGTCGTCACACATTTCGAACTTGAAATCGCTCTTTCTAATAATTAACGACGAAGCTATTAAAGATATTAAAGAAAAAGCGAACGCGCTGCAAGAAAGCATCCTTAAACGGTTTAGCGCCGCCGACGACCTCGATTACGATCTACTCGCTAGCTAAGAAAGCATTAGCCGGCTTTTTTAAAATACTACGGTGTTATTAAAAGAAGTGGAATCTTACGTGATCGAAGTGATAAGCATTTTATTCGAAACGGACAAGATCACCGTACGATTGCTTAAAGTATGCTAGCAATACGTTTATCATTTCTTTTA